>NW_022196904.1:9177174-9177934 GCF_008632895.1 Mastomys coucha
ATGAATTCAACAAATGTGGAACATCTTTTATCTGGAGTTCTTATCTTATTCAGCATAAGAAAACTCTTCCTGGAGAGAAACCCTATGAATGTGATAAATGTGGAAAAGTTTTTAGGAATCGTTCAGCTCTTACTAAGCATGAACGGACGCACACTGGAGTAAAACCCTATGAGTGTAACAAATGTGGGAAAGCCTTCAGTTGGAATTCTCATCTTATTGTACACACAAGAATCCATACAGGAGAAAAACCTTATGTATGTAATGAATGTGGGAAGTCTTTCAACTGGAACTCCCATCTTATTGGACATCAGAGAACTCATACTGGAGAGAAACCTTTTGAGTGTACTGAATGTGGCAAGTCTTTTAGCTGGAGTTCCCATCTTATTGCCCACATGCGGATGCATACTGGAGAGAAACCCTTTAAGTGTGATGAATGTGAAAAAGCTTTTAGGGATTATTCAGCCCTTAGTAAACATGAAAGAACTCACTCTGGAGCAAAACCATATAAATGTACTGAGTGTGGAAAGTCCTTCAGCTGGAGCTCCCATCTTATTGCTCACCAAAGAACTCACACAGGAGAGAAACCTTATAACTGTCAAGAATGTGGCAAAGCTTTCAGAGAGCGTTCAGCCCTTACAAAACATGAAATTATTCATTCTGGAATTAAGCCCTATGAATGTAATAAATGTGGAAAATCCTGTAGCCAGATGGCTCATCTCGTTAGGCATCAAAGGACTCATACTGGAGAAAAGCCCTATGA
>NW_022196904.1:9178037-9178570 GCF_008632895.1 Mastomys coucha
AATTCACACTGGTGAGAAACCCTATAAATGTAATCAATGTGAACGATCCTTTAACTGTAGCTCTCACCTAATTGCACACCGGAGAACTCATACTGGAGAGAAACCATACAGGTGCAATGAGTGTGGGAAGGCATTTAATGAGAGTTCTTCCCTTATTGTACACTTGAGAAACCATACTGGAGAGAAACCCTACAAATGTAATCATTGTGAAAAAGCTTTCTGTAAGAATTCTTCCCTTATTATTCATCAGAGAATGCATAGTGGAGAGAAACGTTTTATATGCAATCAGTGTGGAAGAGCCTTTAGTGGTCATTCGGCCTTACTTCAACATCAGAAAAATCATAGTGAAGAAAAACTGTAACTAAATTGGTCGAAGACTTTTGGGGCAGGAAACCTTATAAGTATAACCAAGAGGGAAGTTTTTCACTAAGAATTAAGTTAAACTGTCTTTACTATACAGCAGGAAATCTCTTTTTAGAAGAAACTTTATGGGTGACGTAAATGAAAAGACAAGGGAAAACCTCTCAGCAGTT
>NW_022196904.1:9178584-9179642 GCF_008632895.1 Mastomys coucha
TAGCCTGTATTCAATGGTAGAAAATTACAGGGAAAAAAAAGTTCTAAGCTCTTATGTGGTCCACAAGGAATCCATATTTGAGGAACATGATTGGGTGAATGAAGTATTCTAGCAAACGCTCTAATTTGTAAATCAAAATGTAGAAGTTTGTGCATTATTAAGAGGAAAGTCTTGTGCCAAGAATAGTGTTTTAACTGGAAAGATACTTCCTGGAATAGTAGATGGGAAGCTTTACATTAACATTTTGTGCATAATGATAGAAACAGATTTTGCTATTACAAGGGGAGGGTCTAGTTGCTCTTAAAGAGATAGAATATGGATTACTAAGTCTGACTTTATGAAAAAAACTAGTGTAGGACTGAGTGGGGCATTTACTGTTGATCAAGGTTAACTTCTTTAGAAAAGATTAGTAAAGGAGATCACTAATGATAGAAGATAGAAAGGCTGTTGCCTAGAAATAATGAGATTGAGTTTTGAAACAGAAACCAATACTCAATAATGTAGTGTCAGTGTCCATTGGTACATATCAGTGAATTATTGGGCAGTTAGCTTATAACTCTCTTAGGCAATCATTATAAATTATAATTGTGGGCCCTAGCAATATACATAACAGAAGAAACAATAAGGACACAATTGTATATAAACATCTACTATAACATCCATGTGTGTTTGGATAAAGACCTCTTAAAACCATGGAGAAATTAACCCAGTTAATTTAAGATTTTGAGGTTTTTTTTTTTAAGTTCAGTTTTAGTTTTTGTTTTACAAATACATAAGCACTTTGTGCTTAGCCTCCTCTTAAATGTTTTTTTAAAAATATTAACTTGTTTAATTCCCTTAACTCTATGAAGTAGGCATTGTTACTACCCTCAGTTTTACAAATGGATGAACAGAAGCAGAGGTGTTGAATAACTTACCCAGGAGTCACATCTAGTAGGTAGTGCAATTTTTTTAAGATTGTTTGGCTCTAGAGTTTGTGTTTTTTAACCACTGTGTTTTCTTACTTTTGTTCAGTGTTTTTATAATAATATTTGATAATAAAATTCAAGAAAATCCTA
>NW_022196904.1:9179653-9192154 GCF_008632895.1 Mastomys coucha
TGTGTTTTCTTACTTTTGTTCAGTGTTTTTATAATAATATTTGATAATAAAATTCAAGAAAATCCTAACTAATGGAAACCTGGTTACCTACTTCCTATATCTTGAAGGATTTCTACTAATATGTAAACCTTTGGGATATGAACAGCTCTGAGAAGGACATGGAAACCACTGTGTTTTCTGGGTCCTGGGTTTAAGGGTTACAGACAGCCAGGCAGTGCAAACTTGAGCAAGTGTAAGGACTTTCCCATGGGGGTTCAGAAGTGCCCCTGATAAAGCAAAAGCAAGGGTGTTTGTTCTTTGACGTGTTAGAAACTAGTACCCATTGGCACACCAGTCTTCAAGGTACCCTCTGAGTTCATTATTAGCCTCATGTCTTCTCTACATGAAATGATTGCCTGATGGGAGGGAGAATTTGGGAGGAGAGTTCTGCCTGAGCTCATCACCAACAGTAAGGAAGTTCCTTCTCAGGAGAAAAGGAGCAAAATGGATTCATGGACTCAGGCAAGGATTGTTTCTAGATATGCAGGTATTGAGAAGAAATTTGGGGCATATAAGATTCATCTAACCTTTTAAGGTCCTGGACTCCCCCGTGGTAAGAATTGGTGGCATACTAATGTTAAGATATTGTGTTCACTGCTGACTCTTAGAGCTTCAGGCAACTTAGGATATAACATTTAGTGCCTTCCTTTGCAGGGTCTAGTAGTCACTTAGTAAATGTTATGGCAAAAAGTAATTGATGATTTTTTTAATTGTGATTTTTGCAAAGACTCCTGGATAAAGTACTAATAGGGCCTCTGTAAAAAAAGTGAAAAAAATGTATTTAGACTCATTGTGCCAAAATGATATGGATCTTGCATTTTAATACCCCAAACAAGCCCCATTTCTTAGATTTATAGACTCCTCAGGAATTCCATACATCATATGCAGTATTCCATAAATACTCTAGCATCTTATTTTATAGCTTTATCATCAAGCAATATTATCTCTTTAAAATGTTTCTAAAAGGGTCTTCCATGGAGTCAAAGTTCCAGGGCTAAGAGCATAGAACAGGATGGAAGGTTTGCTTAGCTTGTGTAAGATGCAAGGCTTAGATTCTGATCTCCAGCACTTCCTCCCAAATTCCCAGACTACTGTTCCACCCCCTGGAAGGATTCCCTACCACTTCTTATGTATAGCCTAAGATGGCACTGAAGTGTCAAAACTATTGGTAGTATGCTCTGGATTGCTTTTATTATTCTGATTCCTGACTATATATGGTTCTGTTCATTGTCCTTTTGGACTCTATCTTCTATTCCTCCCCAACTCAATTCTGCCCAGTCCACCTTCCATTCAATGATGTGGATTGCTGCCTTAGATTCCTACCTGAAGGCTCAACTGTGCCTATTGTTTCCTGTACAAGGTGATGGCTTTCTTTTCCATCTAGCTCTCCCCATCTAGATTGTTCTTTGTCCCTTCTCTAAAACACAGGGCTGACTCAAGATACCCATTGCTTCTAGCTGTACTCCCATGTTTTGGATTCATTTACACATCTCAGTGTATCATTTTTCTGATCTGCATCTAAAACTACCACAATCATTTCAGATTTTTAAAACATTTTGATAAATTTTGTGTTCTAACCTTGAAAGTGCTGTGGCTGCCACTGACATTTTATGCCCTTCACTGCTTCCCCTCCCTCACAGTCCCAGGAACCCTCTACTGTCTGTTAAAGCATCCCTTTCTGTTTCAATTGACTTGTGTTAGCTACCCATTCCTTTGACAGAATATCTAAGGAAAAGGAAGAAAGTTTATTTTGGCTGATGGTTTCATTCTGGTCACTTGAGACTTGAGGTGACATATGACAAAAAGCTGGGCATTTGACTTATGTTTAGAGACAATAAAAGTGGGGCGAGCCTAAGGAAAAGAAAGAAAGTTAGGGACAGAGAGAATGAGATGGCAGGCTTGGCAATAAAAGAATGAGAAACAATGAGAACAATGAGTTTTGTTCCAGGTTTTGGAACTTGACCACTTTTGGGCACAGCTCCCCTGGAGATGATTCCTTGACAGGTTTCATTCTCCCAGCCTCACCTTTGCAGCCCTCCTACTACACTCTATTGGTCACCATTTTCCCTCCATAGTCACTCTAGGTAGACTGAAATACTTCAGCAGGAATGCTTCACAAGGAAGGTGTAGTTCTCACTGTGGAGGGCCAGATAAGACGTGTTCCTCTCATCCACTCAGCTAAGCCAGAGTACCTACTGGGTGCAGACATTGTGAGACATAGGACATAGCTGTCATTAGGCATCACACTTGACCACTAAAAACTTGGTGAAAGAAATATTACATGTAATAAGTTGAGTGGTGGGCTAGTGGAACAGCTCAACAGGTAGAGGGGCTTGCAGTTAAGCCTGATGACCTGAGTCAATATCTGGGATTGGTCTGGTGAAAGAGAGCATTGACACACCCAAGATGTCCTCTGTTCTTCAAATATATGCAGACACAATTTTAAGTGAGTTCTCTGGAGAAACATAAAATGAGCAGTTTATACTAAAGATATACTGCTAGGAAAGGAAAGAAGAACCCACAGAGAGAAAGTTAAGATTCCTCAGGATGATCGATCAGGCCAGAAAGGAGGTTGTCAGAGGTGAAGTGGAAGCTGGTAGCCTACCACACATGACACAAAAGGCTGGCATCATGAATGGAGGCAGAGACTTAGAAAGGGGAGTGCTTCATGTCTTTGAGATCAGGAATCATGTGAATGCAATATTAACTTTGTTGTTGAGCCCTGAATAGACTTTTCCACAAAACAAAGGGACTCTGAAACCTCTCTATATAAAGATGCATCCCTCATCATTCAATGCCTTCAAGCTGGTGAAAGACAGTAAATGAACTATAGAGAGCAATGACTTAAAGTTAGATCCTAGATAAGCTGCAAAGAACCACATCAATAAAATCACCTTTGCAGATAGACACATTACAATGACAATGATGTCACTAGCAGGTAACTCCAGGAGGAATGATAGTAGTTGGAAGGCAATGGAATGTTAAAAGTGCTGAAAGTAAATAGGCCTGATATCACAGGCCTGTAATCTTAGCCATTTGGGAGGTTGAGGCATTAATAGCATATCTAATAACTATCTAGTTATTAGATATACTATTAATAGTTATAGTTCACAGGCAGTGGGGTCAGCCCAGGAAGTCTGTGTCAAAAAAATACAAGATATACTATTAATAGTTATAGTTCACAGGCAGTGGGGTCAGCCCAGGAAGTCTGTGTCAAAAAAATACAAGAAGGGAGACATACAGAGATGACTCAGTTAGTAAAGTGCTTGCTGCACAAAGAAGGACCTGAATTCAGATCACCATAACCCATGTGAAAATATGGGTGACGTGGTGTGTGGCCATATTCCCATAATTTGGGATAGAGGCTCCCTGAGGTCTACTGGCCTGCCAGTGTAGTCAAATTTGCAACTTCCAGGTTCAGTGAGAGACCCTGTATTAATAAGATGGAGGCAGCAGTTGGTACTACAATTACTGTCCATCGTGATGCCCTGTTGTACTAAGAAACATTTTTCTATTAATAACAAAGTGGAGAGTGCTTGAGGGAAATACCAGTTGGCTTCTACACTCAAGTACACATGTGTATACAAACATATACATACATATACACATGAACATACACACTAAAAATACAAAAAGGTCTCAAGCTATCACTCAATGGCCATATACTAGTTTGCATGAGGCCCTTGGGTTCAATTCCCAATGTGAATACTTCCAAAAGAATGCCTCCCACCCCCACCAAAGTGCTGAAAGTAAATGTCATTTTTCTGCTAGTGATACATGTAATTTAAGAATAATGGTTTAAAATACTCATTTAGTTTATCTTTGTGTGTGTATTATACATGTGCCTGAGAAAGTCAGAAAGTGCCATATCCCCTGGCATTTGGATCTGGAAACATGGGTGATTGTAAGCCACCATGTGGGAGCTGGGGACCAAACTCAAGTTCTGTGGAAGAGCAGCAGTGACTCTCAGTTTCTGAGCCACCACTCCAGCCCCAACTGATCATTCTTTACTCCCTGGGAATGTCCTTAAGAGCTCTCAGGTATGATGTCTGTCTCATACTCCTAGTCTACCAGAAGGTTGAGGCAGGAGAAGCAGGAGAAGCTCAGATGGAAAATTCTGCCTCAAAAAAGTTCTTTTTGGAAATGAAGATGAAATATCCAGGTAAGCCAACATAGGTCTGTACCAAAATAAATTGTGATGATTCTTTAGGAAGAAGGAATAGCCAAGACAGAAACATGAAAGTGCAAGAGACAGTGAAGAGCAAATATATACACTTTCACTCTGAGTGATCTGACACTTGGTGGGGCTGGTCATTCCCCCTTCTCATTTTGGCCCCAGCTCCTAGATAATTCCCCAGGTCTCTTTGACCTTCCATCCAATTCATGTTCATCTCATTGCCATGCTCAAAAACTGCTTCACAGCAGAAGCCACCATCTAACGTACCCTTGATTTTTGGTCCTTTATTGTTGGTTCTCTTTCTTCCCCAATACCATGAGAGGTTGTGAACTCTACAAGAGTTGGGACCTTGCAAGTCCTGTGCTCTATTAGCCTGCATAACAGCTATCATGCTGTGGGTGTTTGGTGACATACTATAGCATAAGTAAGTGGTTTGGTTTGCTTTTGTGGTTCTAGAGATCAAACCCATGAGCTACAGCCCAGTTTGCATTGAGTTCTTGATTAGGCTTTGTAAAGTCAGACCTCATTAGGTCAAGACTGATGAGACCCTTCTGCTCCTGTTCCCTGTGGCGAGGAGACAGCAGGGTTGAATGTGAAGTGGAGCCACAGGGAGAGGAGGTCATAATTTTGGATGCTCAAATACTGGAAGGATTTCCATTTCAGTGTTAAATAGTGAAAGTCCCTTCAGAGCAGAAACAAATAAGTCTGACTTTGCAGACAGATTAAATGTAGAATTAAATGAACATGCACAGTGGTGGTGGTGTAGGATGGGGGAGGGGGGGAAGTCCCCAGCCTTCAATCTGTAAGGACTAGAGAACCTTGGCTTCTGAAGACTTTTCCCTGGCAACCATCCTCACTTGTGACATCACACAGAGAATAACTTTATCACACAGGTACAGCAAGCAGTAGTCATTAGAGAGCATCTACACTTAGGTGCATCCTCTTGGGAGGAGACCAGAGACCATTTTGTGCCACAAAGAGGAAGGGGCTGTGCAGGAGACTTGGGTGCCTCTGCAGCTATTCCATCCAAATCATAGAAAGAGATAAAATAGATATTCATCACCAATTCTGTTTTTCTGGGCTATGAAAGATTGCATTGCTTACTCACTAACCCTGTGAACTAGATACTATTTTTTTTCCTGGCATTTACACAGGAGGGAGCTGAAGCTGAGGAGATTTAAGTGAACTGATGAAACTCTAAAACATAGCTTTAGAGTGCTTTGGGGTGCCTACAGGTAAGGAGGTCCTAGGCTTTGATTAGGAACCTATTAGAATTGTTTTGCTAAATTAACATGTCAAAATCTCTTCTTCTATCCATATGTTTATATCTATATATTAGCATGCTCTCAGCCTTTGTCAAAGAAGTTTATCACACAGGCAATAGTTAATGCAGAGACTGTTAGGCTGACTCAAGAGGCAGGTAAAGTCTTTGGAAATTTTGTATTTGTAAAGTTTATAAACCCTCAAGGCAGGAAAGTGGCCAGCCCCTGCTTCTACCCTCCACCCCTCCTGAGGACCTCTAGCAGTCAGGCCCCTGCCCCAGATTTTCCTAACTGTCTTAATGGAGTTTCCAGCCTCTGTAACTGTTACAAAAGTCATCTCCAACCCATCAATAGGACCCTTCCCAGATTATGCTAATCTTAGGTGAGAATTATGAACAAGAGCTCACCAATCCCTGAGCTTCCTACAGAAACCCACCAATCCCTGAGCTCCGTAAACTCAAGACTTGAAATCCCACCAATCCTCACTGTAGAAGTCTTTGCCCTAGAAAGCTCCACCCCCTAAGGAATTCTATATAAAGGCTATGTCTGCTCAGTTCTTTGCTATCATCTCCTGAAAGTAGAGGCAACCAACCCAGGATTTGTCCCTCCACACCCTAGACCTCCCATTAATTAATCTCTTTTATGAGATTTTGTAGAGAGAATCGCTTAGAAACATCACCTGTTAATAAAAAAGCCAATGTCCAATGAGCTGAGGCAGGAAATAGGAAGTGAGATACTGTGAGGAAGAGAGGATTCTGGAAAATAGTAAGAGACAGAAGAGAGATGGGAGAGATGAGATGGGGGATGGGAGACAACCAAGGAGACAGATTTTAACCAGTAAGTAGATGAACTCAAGGAGATGAGCAGGAAGAGGCAGGCCGAAACTTAAAGAGAGGTAACTAACTAAATAGTAGACATAGAATAGTTTAAATGGTTAAATAAGTTAAGAGCTAATCAGGTATGTATGACAGGAACCTAAGCTGGTTGTCTTCTGAGAGGCTCTACCAGCAGCTGACTGAGACAGACATAGGTAGCCACAGCCAAGCATTGGGCAGACGTCAGGAACCCCAATGGAAGAGTTAGGGGAAGGATTGAAGGAGCTGAACCCAATAGGAAGACCAACAGTGTCAACTTACCTGGACCTTTGGAAGCTCCCAGAGACTGAGCCACCAACCAAAGATCATACACAAGCTGGGCTAAGGCCCCCTAAGCACATACATAGCAGAGGACTGCCTTGTCTGGCTTCAGTGGTAGAGGATACAGCCAGTCCTATAGAGAAGTGATACCCCAAGGTGGGGCTATACCTGGAAGCAACCTCTCAGAGGTGAAGGGTAGAGGGGATGAGGGAAAGAACTCCAACTCCACAAGAAAAACCTGGAGGGGGGCATCATTTGGGATGTAAATAAATAAAAATAATAAATTTAAAATTTTTAAAATAAAAATAAAAGACATGATAAAATATGTGCATTAAATTGTTGGTTTAAAAAAAAACTAGTCAGAGAATGAGTCAAAGATTATGGCCTGGGCATTTATTAATAAATACTTTGTCTTAGAGTTGTCATTCTGTGAGCAGGACTAGCAGATTATTAAAATAGATTATTAAAATTCTTTTTACAAATGGCATCTACCACTGAACATAGAATTCAAGTTTAGTAAAGTCCTGAGGGAGATGCAGTGCAGTTATTTTGGCATTAAATGTGCAGCAAAAACTTAGAAATACAAACTTGCACAGAGCAAGTGGCTGAAGAGGTAGCACCTCAAATGAAAATGAACTCAGGAGGCCAGGTGTGGCTGCTACAGAGCTAGAGGTGTGCAAAGAGGCACTTTTAAAAACAGCCTGCTGGTGGTTGAGACCCTGGGAGCTCCGAGGGTACTAGTTAGATCATGTTGTTGTTCGTCCTAAGGGGCTACAAACCCCTCAGCTCCATTGGTCTTTTCTCTAATTCCTTCACTGGGGACCCTGCACTCAGTTCGATGATGATGTAGGGGAATGCCAGGGCCAGAAAGTAGGAGAGGGCGGGGTGGCAGGCATGGGGAGGGGGGAGGCAACAGGGGTTTGTTTTTGTTTGTTTTTTTGTTTTTTGGAGGGGAAACTGGGAATGGAGAAATTCGCATGTAAATAAAGAAAATATCTAAAATAAAATTAAAAAAAATAAAACCTATTTAACCTGGAAAAATAAAAAAATAAAATAAAAAAAAAATAAAAACAGCCTGCTGACTAGAAGCCCCCAGTTTTGTAGAAAAAGTAACTATAGACAAGCACTTCCCAAAACAGTCAGGTGGGAAGCTAAGAGGCCAGAGCTGAGGGGGGTTCTGCTGGCTAAAGGGGGCAGGGAGGGATGTAGGGGCGGAGGGAGGACTCTCAATGATACATGGAAGGCAAAAAGGCCTCTCCTGGTATACAGAGTGACAGGGGCAGATGAGTGACAGCTAAAGGTGTGTGTTAAAGAGGAGAGATACTGAGAAAAGGCAAGAAAAATTCCAAAGCAACAAAACTTCTGGCCAGGTAAGAAATGTTTAAAGTTATCTTTTTTTTTTTTTTTTTTGGTTTTTCGAGACAGGGTTTCTCTGTGTTGCCCTGGCTGTCCTGGAACTCACTCTGTAGACCAGGCTGGCCTCGAACTCAGAAATCCGCCTGCCTCTGCCTCCCAAGTGCTGGGATTAAAGGCGTGCGCCACCACCGCCCGGCCTAAAGTTATCTTTTAATGTTAAAAGGGAAGGAGACTGAATGTAGAAAAATTATAAATCAGTTAAAAAAAAGAATTTAAATTAAATTAATTAAATTAATTAAAGGGAGTAAGATAAATAAGATGAAAACAATCAGTAACAGTTTTTAGTTGTCATATAATACCATCTTAGAGAGCTTAAAGATAGAGACAAAAGCAGAAGAGACAAATGGCCTAACAGATCGGCACATTACCAATTATGGTTATTATTAAGCTGGTATTTATCATCCTAATCTTAATAACCATAATAACTTTTTATACCTCCTCGGAAAAAGTGGGCTGTAGAGTTATGGGCCTTAGAAGAAAGATTAGAACAAGAAATGAAAAAAATATGAGAAATGGAGACAGGCCATAGAACAAAAATTTGAAAGCATTATAAATATGAAAAGAAAATCTAAGATAGTAGAGATACAAAAAACAATGAGAAATATAGACAAGCATTAGAAAAAATTTAGAATAGGAATGAGAATACTAAATAAGGATGTAGATACAAACAATAGAAGGAAAATTAGAAAATTTTATAATTAAAAATGAAGAAAATACTAAGGTAGAGATATAAGAAAAGGAAAAATATGCAAAAACAGATACATGCCTTATAGGCTTTAGAAGAGAAATTTTAAAAGATTATAAATAAAATTGAGAAAGAAATAAGGTGAAAGCCTACCGTACTACCAAGTAATGAAAATCAGGAGAGTCAGCAAAGACTGTTAGAAAACCAGCCCTAGCTTATCCTGTTGATGTATAACAAATGCCAGAAAAAGAATTTAAACGGCATCCCATAAAAAGACTAGATTTTAAAAATGATAAGGATACTACTTTAATTTTTGGGAAACAAAATCCTTAAAGACAAAATGCTAAATGTTTTCATTGTGGCAAGCAAGGTCATTTGAAAAGGGATTATGGACAAGGCATTCCCAAAAACACTGCTTTTCCTAGAGAAAATCCAAAAAGAAGGCCCACCCTTCTGGGATACACAGAAGGTATGGCAAAGACTGACACTGGACTAGTGGATGTAGATCAACAAGAGACAAACAAGGTGACCCCTTGTCAAGAAATTTCCCCAAAAGGTCCCAATATCAAATTCAAATTGTCCACCTCAGGTCAACAATGGAGAAACTGACCCACAGAACAATCGAACAACACTGCTCTGGGTATAAAACCAGTTATCAAAACTTGAGCAGCTTCAATAGTAAAACAGAGAACTGGAGAAAGACCAAAGACTTAATAGATACAGGAGCAGATATAAGAAAGAGATGTTTAATAAATAAAAAGACATAAGAAATCTCCCAGAGAAAGATAAAAAATGTTGTGTTATGCTTTTCTTTCCACAGAAAAACTATGGATTCCATCCAAATTAATAAAAACCAGATTTGACAGGGGAAGACCCCTGAAGATCTTTCCTAACACTAGATAGGGGAGAAAGGAGAGAGGAAATGAGAAGGGGGTGGGAATCTGTGTCTAACCTTTCTAATTTGTTTCCTCTCTGATCCAAGACCATTGCCATTTGCTATCAACCTCCTTAAATGATGACAAATACTCATCATCCTTAGAACAACCCCAAAACCATCCATGCCACCTCTTAGTAATAGGGTGTAGTTCTCTTAAAATTGCTTCCTGCTGATCTGGGCATCGTTTTTCATTTGGGGCCCAAAGAAAATTGGGAAAATGGTTAAGTCTTAAGAAAGCTAGGTGTAACAGTTGTCCCATCTGCACGCTGAGAAAATTCAAGGTTAAGTGAAGTCCTGACTGGACCAGTCTGAAGACTGGACAAATTGAGGTCATCTGGGGAGGAAAGGGATGAAAAGAAAAAAGAGGACATAGAAATAATATAAAAAAGGGGAAGCATATTGAATCTGCTCTTAAACCAAAGAATATTAACAAGCCAAAAATCTTACATTGGTATAGATCCTTTTATATTGATATAAAATTGAGATTATATTTGATTACAATATACATATCAAGTCTGTTTATGATATTATAACTGTAATTCTTTAAAATATGTTAAATTCTAGTCCATTTGAAATCTGCTATTATAAACTGGGATAAGTAAGAAATGTAAGTTAATAGTTAATCAAACTCATAGTCATGTTAAATATTAGTCTCGTTTATTACATAAATACATTTTCCAAGTTGAACAGATAGTACATAGGTTAAAAAACAATCTATACTATAGATAGATATACTATAGATAGATAGATAGATAGATAGATAGATAGATAGATAGATAGTCTTTAAAAACTTCAGAGATGTATGTAATATGGCATTTAAAGATGTTATATTACTTAAAGGTTTTTTTGACAAGGAGGCAGATCTGCTCTTGGCAGCACCCTCATTCCACCACAAAGAAGATGATAACACCAAAGAATCTCCTTATGGAATTTCCTTCAAATGTGACAAGGTAGCCAACGGGAAAGGAAATGCCCCTGGCACAATTGTAGACAGAATACTTTCCAAACTGGGCAAACAAAATATATCAACTGAGCTGGGGATACCGTCATCCCCTGGGAGCTATAGTGCATCTGCTGAGGAGGTTTCCTCGAAGAACTGTATGGCTCCTGGGCTCCCATGCCTCAGGATGCCCTTCACTTAGGACACTGTCCCACCTCAGAACTGTGTAGTTCCTGGGCTTCCGAGTCCCAAGAAACCTTTCCATCCAAGCAGGAAGGCCAACAGAGAGACTCATAACTGGTCAAAGTGCTGAGAATAAGTGTTGGTGTTGTGCTTAGTCCTAAATGGAACACCTGTATCACTTCCTGCAAGACTCAGGGAATATCATAGAAAACCAGTGGTGAGAACATAAAAATTAAGGTATGAGGAGGTATGTTGTAAAAGAATGTCCTCTGAGCACAGCATGGCCATTGTACTCATGACCTCACAGCATCTATGGTTACCTGTACAGAACCTGCAGAGGACTGAGCCTGTCGGCATTTCATCATTGATTGTGGAGGGAATCATGAGCCTCTGCTTCTTCCAAAAGCAGTTAGTGTTTGTTGGCCTTACTGCTTGGAATGGAAAATACCCTGGGACTCAGAAGCCCAGGAACCACACAGTTCTGAGGGGAGAAGGTATCTCAGGGGAAGAGCATCCTGAGGACATGGGAGCCCAGGAACCACATGGGTTCTGAGACAAAAAGCATCCTCAGGAGAGAGGCCTTGCAGCTCCTAGGGAAGGGTATCCACAGTTGAGCTCAGGAGCTCAGGAGCCTCAGCCTTGCTCCACTTCTTCACTTTTTCCCTTCTCTTATTGCTTCTTGGCTTCTGAT
Organism: Mastomys coucha; assembly: GCF_008632895.1. Classification (NCBI taxonomy): domain Eukaryota; kingdom Metazoa; phylum Chordata; class Mammalia; order Rodentia; family Muridae; genus Mastomys; species Mastomys coucha. The sequence continues at coordinate 9,191,120 of NW_022196904.1, forward strand.
GAGAGAGTTGCACCAAGCAGCAAATCTCATGAAAGAGATTTATTGGGAGGGTCCAGGGTATGGAGGGACATATCCAGGGGTGGCTGCCTCTGCTCCTAGGAGATGACAGCAGGGAACTGAGCAGACAATGCCTTTTATAGTGTGTCTTGGGGAGGGGGGGCGGGCAGAGATTTCCAGGGTGAGTTTGGGAAACTCAGGAATTGGTGGGTTTTCCTGTTCAGACTTTCACCTAAAATTAGCATAATCTGCAGAGGGTCCTTTTGAGGGGCTGGAGATGACCCTTGTGACAGTTACAAGGCTGGAAATTTTATGACAGGGAGATCTGGGGGATGTCTGGCTGCTGGAGCTTTTAGGCTGAGGCCTGGCCACTTTCTTGCCTTGAAGGTTACAAAGTTTACAAACTATACAAAGTTTACAAAGGGAGTCCACATCAGGGAAAGCTTTCCCAGGCTCTTGCATGGCATGAATAGCCAACAGCGGTTGCTGTGTGGAGTTGTGTTGGTTTTTTTTTTTTTTTAATTTGACACAAACGTAGATATACCTGAGAAGAGGCAATCTTTTTCTTTTTTAAGTTTTTTTTTTAAGTTTTATTGGATTATGATGAGAAAAGTTACATGATTTCAATTTATCTGAACTTGTTAACATTTAAAAACATATTTTAAGTAAATAGAATTAAATCACATTCTTGTTTCCCTTTTGTACTCCAACTCCTCCCAGAGACCCCCCCCTTCAATACCTTTAATATCTTTGTCATATTCCTTAAAATTTATAAAATATTATAACAATAAAAATGAGTAATGTAAAAGCTGTTTGATATAAAACAACAATCAATTTAACAGCCTTATGTAGATGCTTGTCTACAGCAATACTGAAAATACATACATTTTTCTCAATGTAAATTTTATTTATTTTTTTTTTATGGTTTCTATCAGACAAATTTTATTTTCACTTGTTCAAAAAAGGAAAACAATTTTAATTCATAAATTACATATTTACCCACAAGAGGAAATTAATTTTCCATTCTACTTTCATCTT
>NW_022196904.1:9192902-9193401 GCF_008632895.1 Mastomys coucha
AGGTGTATGCCAGCGATGATTTCCTGTCATTCAGTAGCTTGAACATTTCAGCATGTTGGCTGTTTTTCCACTTCTCGTTAACTAGTCCTTAGTCTCAGGAACCATCTAGGCCAACTTTCATACATAAGAATATGCTGGCAACCAATAGATGGTCTTGCTCAAGAAATCAGATTACATGTATCCCTGAGTGGACCCAGTAAGTGTCTAGGAATATGACTTCAATGATGTCCAATGAAGGATACATGACCTTAACTTAAAACAGTTCACATAACTGTTGTACCTCCCTAAAGAAAGCTTGTAAACATCTGGTGAATATGAATTAATGGTATGTTAAAAAACTGGCCAAAAAAGGTCCAGAAACATTTGGCCTTTCAGCACCCAAGGCTCTCAAAATATAATGTTAGAACATCTCTGCTATAGGGATCTCAGTAAGCTGAAAAATGTCCTGAGTGGCTAAACCATTATCCCCTAAAATTTAAAGAAGTGCAAGGAGTTCCCA
>NW_022196904.1:9195048-9196255 GCF_008632895.1 Mastomys coucha
GCCATGCTGAGGTGATTCAGGCATCAGTTCTCAAGGCAAGCCCATTAAGAAATGTATCTTCTGTCACCCTCGAGTCCCATGGCCGCCACTCTCAATATAAATTTTAAATAACTCCAAACATATTAACTATATATTTCAAAATAATATATCACTACTAGTATTTTCTTAAATGAACATAAATATATAAAGTCTTTTTGTTTGTTTGTTTGTTTTGTATTTAGTAGAGCTTAAAATCTTGGCTCTTACTGTGGTACAAGCCCAAAAGAAGAACAAGTTTTAGACATTGGATTCTCAGGATGATATTGTAATAAGGCTGTACTTCAAAGACCCTCACATCACAAAGGATTTTACCTCCATTGTAGCTAAACTAAGAGTTGACAATTCTGCTGTGCTGAGGAATGACTTGTAGGCACGATTTTTGTATACAGATTTCCTGCTATGGTCAAAGCTATTCGACTTGAGTGAGTGACTATTCTCAGCCCACAGAGAACAGGTTACATTCATTTAAGAAATGGTGTGTGTATTAAGATAGTCTACCCATAAAGTCATTCACCAACTGTTTCAATGAACAATGGTTCTGCTTGGAGGGTGGCACAGACATTAGGTGAGGGTAAGAATCTGGTTCATTGGCTGTGATAATTTGGAAAAGCATTCATCTCAGAGAAAGAGTAACTTATAAAGTGAGAAGAGGCAATCTTTTTTAATATATATAATTGTCAGGGGGCTTTATTATCTTTGTTTTAATTAGATATTTTCTTTATTTACATGTAAATTTCTCCTTTCCCAGTTTCCCCTCCAAAAAACAAACAAACAAAAACAACAAGAACAAACCCCTGTTGCCTCCCCACTCCCCATGCCTGCCACCCTACCCTCTCCCACTTATTGGCCTGGCATTCCCCTACACTGGGGCATAGAACCTTCACAGGGCCGAGGCCCTCTCCTCCTATTGATGATCAAATTTGCAATCCTCTACTATACACGTGCTGCCAGAACAATCAGACCCACCATATGCAGTCCTTGGTTGGTGGTTGAGAACCTGGGAGCTCTGAGAGTGCTAGTTAGTTCATATTGTTGTTCGTCCTAAGGGGTTGCAAACCCCTCAGCTCCATAGGTCCTTTCTTTAACTCCTTCATTGGGGGCCGTACTCAGTTCAATGGATGGCTGTGAGCCTCTACATCTGTATTAGTCAGGTACTGTCAGAGCCTCT
>NW_022196904.1:9196865-9212148 GCF_008632895.1 Mastomys coucha
TTAATAGGGTTATTTGGTTCTCTGGTGTCTAACTTCTTGAGTTCTTTGTATACCTTGGATATTAGCCCGAGAAGAAGCAATCTTAATGGAGAAAATATCTATATAACAATGGCCTATAGGCAAAGTCTGTGGCATTTCTTTTGATTAATAATTGATGTGGAAGGGCCCAACTAACTATTGATGGTGCTAGCCATGGACAGGGAGTCCTGGATAATATAAGAAAGGCTGAGCAAGTCATGGAGAACAAAGCTCATAAGTGACATCCCTCTATGGCTTCTGGTCCAGTTTCTGCCTTGAAGTCCTACCCTGACTTCCCTTTTAAGTCCTTATTACTGAAGACTCTACACACTTAAAACACAGGACTTAAAGTGATTGATTCAAGCTGTTTCTAAACCAAAAGGCTTTTTTCCTGAGATCTAGTTTTCATAGCTCCAAAAAGTGTTATGCAGACTATCAATGGAAGAAAACAGTCAGTAGTCCTAACTGGATGTGACATTTATGAACCACAACATTGATCAGCAAGGCAAGATATCCATAAAGTTGCAGTAAAGGCATTTATTTGTTGGTAGTAACCAACTGATGTCTAATTGGAATTACGACCCACTCAATAGGAAGGAAAGCATGTACTAGGATCCTAGCCAAGTTCCTGGGGCTAGTGACATGGTCATGTGTCTTAGATCTACTACTGCCTTTTTGCTAGGTCAGTATAATTCCTTAATACCCTATAAATATTAACCTTATACCCACAGATAATTGTAGCTATCACTTCTCATCAAAGAAGATTTTCTTTACAGCAAATAAGAGACAATTACAGAAAGCTGCAGCTAGACATATTGCAAAGATCAACAAATGATGGGTATTCTAGCCCCAATGGAAACATCTACATTGTCATGGTGAATGTTAATTGGGGGCCAGGGGGAGTCCTAACATACCTTAGATCATTTAGCTCCCAAATAAAAGACACATAACCTTTATACTTATCATAAGCCTTAAAAGCACTAGAGCTGGGCAGATGTAAACCCTCTATGCTATTTTGTCTACTTCTCTTGTCAATAATCCTAAGATATCACTTGCTATGTTTTTCCTGGGCTGCTCCTACTCCAACAGGCCAGTCCTCATGACCATGACCTCACATCTACCCACCCCATAGTGCCTTCTTCCTTATCCCTCCTCTCTCTTCCTTGTGGTATTTACCTCAGACCCCTCACCTGGGTGGTCTAGCTCTTGGCTAGAGAAATCTCAGCTACCTGTGAGTTAAGTGTATATAAGGGCATAAGTAGAGTTGAACTTAGAGGTAGAGTTATTGCATACAGCTGAACGGGAAGCTGGGCTACTGCATACAGATAAGGAGGCAGGGTTTATAGTATATGAATGGATCGAGGAGATGGATTTATCTGCCCTTGGTAGGGATAGCCTCTGTAAGGAAGCACTCTTCAGGTCATAAATATCTGGCTGAAGAAAACTTAGGTGGCCATTTTCTGCACAGTCGACATCCACATTTGAACCAGAGGAAGGCTTTGCCATGTTGCTGAGACTCTCCCTCCTGGGAGATGAAGCGGGGGTCCTGCCTATTCCTCAATAGGTCCTTAAAATGGCCATGCCTATGTCAACATCATGTATTTACTCAGGACTCTGAGAGCACAAAGAAAAGCTGTTGCAGAGATAGCCAAAGCTGTACCTCCTGCAGCAACTGTACTTGCTAATGTATAAGAGTCACCCAGGTGGTACTGGTTTTGAAGGCATGAAGGGGTCATGAAGAGCAGCTGAGGCTTGGTACTATGAGAGACCATGGAAGACCACTAGCAGCCTCGGTTGCAGTTGATGGCCCAGAACTGAAGATGTTGTGCAAAGGATTTGAGACTTGGCAACATGAAGAGAGCCTATGAGAGGCTATTGGTGAAGCCTGGTTGCAGCTGAAGACCCCAGGGTAATTACCAAGAACAGCGGCAACAGTGGAGTGGATCAACCTGAGCTGAGAGTGCTACAGAGACCACAGCTGAAGAAGTGACAACAGATCTTTGGAAAAAGGAGAAGATCATGTGGATTCCAGACACGAAACAAGAAGCTGTAACACTGAAGTTGCCTTGGAGACCCCAAGATGTTGGAGATGCTAGAGCCATGGACTATCTGTCTGCTGAGGAAAGCTGCTAACACAGAGTGGAACAAGGCCAGGAGAAAGAAGTTTATTGAAGTCAACAAAGATGAAAAAGGAGTTGGAGATCTGAAGACCACATTGACATCAGCCATGGAGATGCAGAGTTTATACCTTGTCCAGCTGGTTTCCTGTCTTGCTTTGGGGATTACGGTTAAGTGATGAATCTCAGAAGAGGCCTTGAACTTTGGACTTTTAACATTGTTGACACTGGTATAAAGTATGGGGACTTTGGAAATTGGACTAAATGTATTTTGCATTATGGTATGTTTAGGTATGCCACCCCCATAGACTCAGGTGTTGGGGGCCAAGGAGTGGAATGTGATAGTTTGTATACACTTGGCCCAGGAAGTGGTACTGTTAGGAGGTGTGGTCTTTTTGGAGTAGGTGTGTCACTGTGGGCATGGGCTTAAGACCCTCATCCTAGCTGCCTAGAAGTCAGTCTTCTGCTAGCAGCCTTCAGATGAAGATGCAGAACTCTCAGCTCTGCCTGCATCACCCCTGCCTGGATGCTGCCATGTTCCCACCTTAATGATAATGAACTGAACCTTTGAACCTGTAAGCCAGCCCAATTAAATGTTGTCCTTATAAGGTTTGCCTTGGTCATGGTGTCTGTTCACAGCAGCAAAACCCTAACTAAGACGTAAATTTGAGGGTAGGGGTTCATGGAAAGAACTGTAGGGAAGAAAGGAAAGAGGGAAGTGATGTGATTATATTTTAGTCTAAAAGATATTAAGCTTAAAGAAGATGGTTGGCAGAATTATGATAAAGGTATTTGTATATTTGTTTTATATGTAATATATTTCCATAAGTATAAGAAATTATGAAAGAATAAAAGGTTTAGAATCTAGACTTTAAAAAAAAAACTGATCCTGGACTACAATACAACTCTGCTGCTTTATGTAGCCTTCTAGGTTTTATTGTGATTCATTTGTTTGGAGACAAGGTTTCATGTAGCCCAGGCTAACCTTGAACTCTCTAACTTGCTATATAGCAAAGAATGGCCTCAAACTGCTCTACCCCTTAAATGCTGGGATTCCCATGTGTGATGCCACAGATGCCTTCTGTCACTTTCTCCTCACATACCACACTGAATCAAGATTCCTGCCTGCCTTCTCCCTGCTCTGCATTTTCCCTGAAACCTGCTCCCATCCCTGTCTGCCTCACAGTAGGATGCCTGGTTTATTTCAGTCACCTAGGCTGCCCAAAGTTCTGTGAAGGAATTCCAGGGCAGTTAGGGCAAGCTGACCTCACACTGGGGGCTTTATTTTAACTCAGAACCCAAACATTCCACGGCTCCAGCCACTGGGCTGTTAGATAAGTATTTCTTTCTTGTGTAGGAAAAAGAACTGATAATGCTAGAGTGATGCACAAGGTTTGGAGTTCTTCTATGTTTTTATTTTGGTTTTTATTGGGATGTCTACTTCATGTCTGCTTGCCTTATGCAGATGAGCTTAATAGTGTTGAGAAAACAAAAGACTCATCAGGTAGCTTCAACAATAGCCTTTCTTATTTCAGGGGGGACTAAATTCTTTTTTTTTTTCTGGGAAATAAAAAGAAGTTAATTTCATTTCACTGCTACAAGTTTTCTTTTCAAGGGAGTAGACAGTTAGAAACTTCTAAAACTTCTATGGGACAACCCAGAAGCTTGCTTTCAATACTTCCACCAACAGAAGGAATAACCCCAGCACGTAAGTCTTTCCATAACTTATTGAAGTGAGGATCAGAGCCAGATGTGTGATGGTGATGGTGGTATGTGTGGTGTAGTGTGTATATGTGATGTATTTTGAGTGTGTGATGTATGTATATGTGGTATATTGTGTTTGTGTGGTGATGTGTTGTGGGGTGTGTATGTATAAATAGGCCTTGAGTATTTGTTAGTAGTGAAATTTGTGGAAGAGTTAGATGGGCATTTGATAGGAAATTACTCTATGTCTCAGTGCTCTATGTGCCTCTCATTAACGGATACTGGTATTTTTCACTTCCTTTCTCTTTAATTAATATGCATAGCCACCTTAGGCCTATCCTGATTCTATGAATGACTTCAGTTGTAATTCCCTGTACATGTCTTGGAGGTTGGTCAAGCTCATGGTTGAGATACAGATGCTTTGCAAATATACTGCATTATTTATAATTATTTGTACTGTCTGAGCTTAATGCTTATGATCAGGATTCACTATGCAGCTTGGGCTGGCCTCCAACTCACAACCCTCTTGTGTCAGCCTCCAGAATGCCAGAACTATAGACATGTGCCATTTGTCTTCTATGCTGTGGTTTTTAATTTCAGAAGAAAAAAGCATGGCATTGGGAATTTTGCTCACTGACAGAATAAAAGTGTAAGGTCCTAAGTTTCATCTTTAGCTCAGGGACAAAACACATTTATCTTTTTAAATTTGTTTGTATTTATTTTTTGAAAATCTCATATGTGTATACAATGTATCCTGCTCATACTCATCCCCCTCTCTGTGGCTCTCCCTCAGCACAGTACCCTTGTTAAATCTCCCTCCAAGATTTGTCTTCCTTTTATACTTTTAATTATTTTTAACCCTCTAAGTCTAGTTAGTGCTCACTGGTGTGGAGTCACCCGTGAAAGCATTGGGAACCTGCCAGAGAGCACAATTGTAAAGAAAAGCTTTATATCCCCTAACAAACATCAACTTCCAATAAAATCCTCAGTTGGTATGGGACCTTGGAAGTCCTTCTTCCTCCATGTTGGATGTATGTATGATTGATTGTATGCAGATAATCACAACTGCTATGAGTTTGTGTGCAACAACCATGTCATGTCAAGAGGATAACATTTCACAACATGCCTCACATCTTCAGCCCTTCTTCTGCTCTTCTTCCATGGTGGTCCCTAAGCCTTAAGGCATGGGCAAAGGGTTAATTACAAGTATACCATCTATACCCGAGCACCCGTAGGCACTTATTCTTACCACTTTGACTAGTAATGCATTAACCACTGTGTACTGTAGGCATAAATTTTTTGCAACCTACTTTTAATAATGGTTCAACCTTTCCTCTGGCCCACCACCCAGCAGAGGTAGTGGAAGAGAAAAGTGATTAGGATATGGAGGAAGTAGACCTGTTCAGCAATAGTTCTTTGGGGGTTGTGGGGGGGCAAGCTCAATCTTCTTTGGCAGCAGTTCAGTCCTATAGCAAACACCAAATACAATTCACCTGGTACCAAATACAATTTAGACAGAGTGCCACTAAGTATCCCTAGAAAGCCTGGAACTGAAAAAAGACCAACCAGAACTGTAGCATGCAAGGCTCAAGATTGGTCAGACCGAATAGACCAGTCCTCTAGGCAGGCAGACACCAGGCTTGAACCAGCAACTGTAGTTCAAGTCTGAAGAAACCACCAGGCTTGCCAACCAGCCTAAGGCAAGGCCACCTGCTGCAGGAACCTCACAAGCAGTTCTTGGGAAAGTTTCTCTCAAAGACAGTGTTATCACAAGTTGAGCTCAACAAAACTATGTAAGGCGAACTGATGCGTGCCTGTCATTAGAAAAGAATAATGAGGTAGAGCAAACCAAACCAAGGCTCAGTGCTCATCTCCCACTGTCTGTGGGGTCATATTTATACTCCTTCTTCCTGGGTCTTTTCATGTGTTTGCTATATCCAAACATCCTTTCACCTGTATCTGCTTCAGGAAAACAATCTTTCATGGGTCTGCTTTAGCAGATAGCCTTTCAACAGTGTGCCCCAGCAAAACATCATTAGATATAACTAACTTTCCAAAGAACTAGAAGTTTCCACTTCAGTGTACTGTGATGATAAGCTCATTTGACCCAAGTTGAGAGCAGCACAAATATATTAATATAAAAGTAGGTGCAGGACTAGAGAGATGGCTCCGTGATTAAAGGTGCTGGCTGCTTTTCAGAGGATACAGGTTTGATTCCCAGAACCACATGATAGCTCATAACTCTGTAATAGCAGTTCCAGGGGACCTCTTCCGAACTCACTGGGCACCAGGCTTGCATGTGGTATACTTACACCTTGCCACTGTTGTACTTCTGTTGCTTAGAAGAGCAGAACTGTAGCATTATTAGGGCCTAGTGCTAGGTAAGATCATTGGTAAGGTCTTTCCTCCTGCATCAGTGTACATATCACCTTCAAGCATGTCGAAATCTAGCCAGGGAAAGTTTCTTGTTCAGTTCAAAGTTGATAAGAAATCATTTGGCCAGACTTTGTGGTTCACACTTTAAGACCCAGCACTCAGGAGGCACAGGCAGGTTGGTCTCTTTTCAGTTCCAGACTTTCTAGGGATACTTAGTGGCCCTCGGTCTAAAACACACACACACACACACACACACACACAAAAAAAAAAAAAAAAAAAAAAAAAAAAAAAAAAAAAAAAAACCACGCAACAACAAAGAACTGTTTTCTCTTAACACAGTGGAACTGAGCCTGATGATCTTTAAAGTCATGTCCGTCCATCTCCTCATAAGAGGAGATACGAAATTTCACTTCTATATGAGGGAAAGTCTCAGTCAATTATATAATTATACCTCATCTATGTCTGAGGAAAAGCCATTATTGATGGTTTCTGGTCCTGGCCCTCTTTGTGATAGAGTACAACAACAGCTTTCAACTCTGACTTTCCGTGCCCTTATCCTGGAAAGGAGCGTCTCAGCTCCTGAGTCTGCAAAACTAACATATAAAGAGAAAACCATGATTTAGCAAACTAACTTAAATGTCTGCTGGATACTGGGATGGATTTACTAACATTTTAGCTATCTTAGCTATCTGGATACTCTGTTGACTTCTTTGTCTATTACCAAATTATCTCCCCATTCTCCCAAGTCTGTCTCAAACCAGTGTCTTCTCTTGGATCTCCTCTAATGGCCTTTTAGCTAGACCAACTGTGAAGCCATCAGAATTCTATACAAATTAAAGTGAGTCAAAGGAACTGGAAGTACAGGTGGGACCCAATGCTAATACAATGCGAGGCTCTGGAGAACACCAGTGAGTATGATCACTGTCCAGAGGACACCTTGGCAAAACGTAGATAAAGCCACTCCCTTTGAATAGCTGGATTTGTGATGATGCCCCGGTCCTCCCTAGAGGTTAACAGAGAGGCTGTAAACCACGGGGCATAGGTGAGTTAGGGTTACACCTCCCTTTGGGCAATGCAGAATATGAAACCAGTCCTTGCAGTCTTGGTGCTGACTTTCTGGGAGCTTCTCCTCTCTTGGCTTTTCTGCTTAGAGCTTTCCGAAGACTGCCTGCTGCAGAGTCCTTTTTAAACACAAGCTAGCTTTCTACATTGCTATTCTTCCAACCTTAGAAGTTCCTAAATGCTAAAGGTTTGCTAATGCCTGTCAAGAGTAGATTCCTCACTCAGCATTCTTCTTTTATATAATTAAATTTATATATTTTTTTTATTTTTTGAGAATTTACTACATAAGTTTACAACATTTCCATCCCTCTCCTCTCTAATTCCTGCCACATTCCACTACCACTCCCTAGAAAATTTACTTCTTTAATTATTAATGTTAACACACACATATGCATGCATGTGCGTGCCCACACACCCTACTAAATCCATTTAGTGATGCTCATATGCACCTCTAAGGTTGACCCCTTGGGATTGGATAGCCATTGATGGGGCTGGTTCCTGAAGAAATCAGATTTTGCTTATCTCCACAGTCATTGTTTGCCTGCAGCTTTTCATCTATGGGTTACAATCTGTGAAATTTCTCCATTCTAGGTTGTTATTTCAACTGGAATTGTCATTATGCAAGTGTTGTTTAGGTGACTGTATTGTTAAGACTTTTTGGCTGCATCTTGCTTGTCATGTCTAGAAGGCACTATATCCCAGCGGCATCCTGGTTCTTTGGCTCCCACTATTCTTATGCCCCATCTTCTGAGATATTATCTGAGTCTTGTGTGTACTTGTGTTATAGATCTGCCATTTCTGATTGGTTTCCCCATAGTCACTTAGCCTTTGTATTTTGATCATTCATAGATCTCAGTAATAGTATTTAGCTGCTGCAAAAAAATAAGCTTTCATAGATGAGGGGTGAGAGTTATGATTGGACTCGGCTATCTTGTTTTGCAGTGTTCCTGGGATTTGGTTGAATCAGGTTATTTAGGGGATGCTGATATGGAAATAAGACAATGAAAATAATATATAATGCTCATCTCAAAGGGAATAAAAGATAGTTCCATTCTGGAGCCAAATATGAGTATCCATATCCTGAAAACACAGACTCAGGTTTCCTCAAATTCCATGTTCCAATGTGGTAACAGTCTCATGAACTTTTTATAGTTATAGGACAAAGATAAGATACTTTTCAAATGCACTGGTGGAAATATCAGGAAGATGGTTTACAGTGAAGTGGATAAATCTCAGCTATAGGTCTCAGAAGTTATCCTTTGCCCTTCTGTTCATGGAAACTAAGGTTCTATCTATCTGTACATTTCAAAGATCTACCAAAGGCTCAGAGATCTACCTAATGATCAGAAAGGTGTCAGGTTACACCAGAAGAGGATAATAAATGGTTATTGAAGGAGTAAAGATGGTCCAAGATAATTTGACTCTGGACTTGCAGCATTCAAACTTCTCTACATCATGAAAGTTGATAATTTAACTCTAGACTTGCAGCATTCAAACTTCTCCAGATCATGAAAGTTATCAGTCAGCATGTGTACACGACTCCAGTCTTTTTCCTCCTATCGTGGCCCACTCTGTAGATCTGTGTGGAGCTGTGGTTGTGAGTCTCTATTCCACAGGATGAGGTTCGTGAAAGTTGTCAAGAATAAGGCTTACTTTAAAAGATACCAAGTGAGATTTGGAAGGTGGCAAGAGGGTAAAACTGACTACTATGCCCAGAAATGATTGATCCATAACAAGAATAAGTACAGCCCACCCAAATATAGGATGAAAGTTTGTCTAAATAACAGAGATATCATCTGCCAGATTGTGTATGCCCATATAGAAAGGGATATGATCGTCTGCGCAGCATATGCACATGAACTTCCAAAATACAATGTGAAAGTTGGCCTGACAAATTATGCTGCAGCCTATTGCACTGGCCTGCTGCTGGCCCACAGGCTTCTTAATAGGTTTGGCATGGACAAGATCTACGAAGGCCAAGTGGAGGTGAATGGAGATGAATACAATGTGGAAAGCGTTGATTATCATCCTGGTGCCTTCACTTGCTATTTGGATGCAGGTCTTGCCCGAACTACTACTGGCAATAAAGTTTTTGGGGCCCTGAAGGGAGCTGTGGATGGAGGCTTGTCTATCCTTTATAGTACCAAACAATTCCCTCATTACGACTCTGAGAGCAAGGAATTCAATGCAAACGTACATTGGAAGCATATCATGGGTCACAATGTAGCAGACTACATGTGCTACCTAATGGAAGAAGATGAAGATGTGTATAAGAAAGTTCTCCCAGTACATCAAGAACAACATAACTCCAGACATGGAAGAGATGTATAAGAAAGGTCATGCTGCTGTCTGAGAGAATCCAGTGTATGAGAAGAAGCCAAAAGAGAAGTGAAGAAGAAGAGGTGGAATTGTCCCAAAATGTCTCTTGCCTAGAAGAAAGACTAGGTTGCTCAAAAGAAGGCAAGCTTCCTCAGAACTCAGGATCAGGCTGCTGAAAGCTAAAGCAATTTTCTATGAAGATTTTTTTCATAAAGACAATAAACATATTGATCAAGCCAAAAAAAGTTATCAGTCAATCAGCCTTTGTCACCTCAGCTTCTTTCCAGAAATTCTTGTTCTGATTGATGAAGGAAGAAATTCCTATATTCACAAATGCCAAGTGGGAGAAGGTACTTAACAGAGTATGGCAGGTGCATCAGAAAGAGGCAGTGAGGGCATGCGGACAAAAGCTTTATTTTTATTTTCACAAACAAAGCTAAGGCATGATAAGAAGCCTGACAGTCAAGTAGTTTGAATAATTTCAGTTGGCTCCAGGGCTATTCTGAGTTTATCCAGCACTGGGCCCTGGAGTTATAAGGGTAGCTGAACAATCATCCACAGTCTAAAGATGGTTGCTCACTGGGTTGGGCTGGTTTGTTTTCACATAAAGATGAGCTCTCCCATCTTTAGAAGTTAGCTGGTCCTGGTCTGGTAGTGTATGCAGGATCAGGAAGACTCTCGAATGTCAAAGTATCAAAGTACATAAAATAATACAGTGAATAGATCCATCAGTCCCAAACGCACCACTAATCTTAAAGTGTAGCTATCATTGTGTTGCTTGTTCATACCACTACTGGAGCATGAAGCTTGGGTTGGAATCCGGATGTGAGAAGGCTTGTGTTCTCATCTTTTGGCATGGACCTGTTTTTCAGTTAGTGCTAGTGGTTTGCTGAGTCACAGGCTTCAGCTCTCAGCTGTAGTTTCTATAGCTAGAGGAGGGAAGTAGTTTTCCACCAGAACTGCTTGGAGTCAGGAACACTCTCTTGGAGCTCTTAGCTGTTTTTATGTGGGAAGATGTGTTACTCGTAAGAGAAATATGTTGAGGCATCACAGTGATCAAGTTTTTCAGCTATGAGGTTGAAAGTGGGCAGGATGTTTAAGAACTGTACTTAATGTGTGCTCCTGACCTTTTGTTCCTAGGGACTCATACATGCTGAACCACATGCTCTACCACTGAGCTATGTCCTCAACCTTGTTACTATTTTAAGATAGCTCCAGTATTTGGGGAACAGGTGAAAGAGACATTGCTCCCCACTCTCTCTCTCTCTCATGGACTATGGAATTCCTCTAGAGTTTTAGGGACTCTGACGCAGTTCACGTTAATATTTAGATTTTGGTGCTGTGAACATTTCAGGGATAGCCAGGTTATTTAAAAAAAAAAAAGTGGAGATCTTAATAAAAGTATTTTAACATAGGCTTAGGAGAAATAGAGGAGCTCAGAAAAAAGTAAGACATTCCCAAGTGTGGTACAGATACTTCAAGGGAGAGTTGTTGCTCATTGATTCTTATAACAGTCAGATATAGGATTTTGGTAGCATTGGGAATTGCTGTCTTATCACTAAGGGATTCCTGAGAGAGACCTCACAGTATTACAAATGAGAAGGCTACAGAGCTTCAGGAAGGTAGGAAATCTTTACTATAAACCAAGTTTTCCAGAATAAGAGCGCTTCTGAAGGTCATATACATTCAGGCTGTAAGCCCAGGTCATTGCTATTTTAACATGAACTATGTATATGTGAAAGAATGTTGATGCTGTATTGGTAGCCTTTACAACAAATGCTAATTGTACTGGATTTCTTACTTCTTTGCTGGCCATAGGCTTATTCAGAAGCCAGGGTGAGGGATTCCTTTCCCTTTCGTGTCTCATAATTTCTTTGTCTTGCTATTATGGCTCAATAGGGTCCCACTCACTAAATTGCCCAAACTGGTCTTGATCTCACAACCCTTTTGTCTTAACCTCCTAAACTGTTCTACCAGGGCTGACAGTATTGTCAAAATCTTGTTTGTAAGCTGGTAATGACTGTAATGTCTACAGAGGGTGATTCTTAAAAATATAAAGACAAGGCTCATGAGAAGGCTCTACAGGGATGAGACGCTTCCTGCCAAGCCTGACACCCTGCGTTTGATCCCCTGGACCCACATGATGGAAGAAAAGAATGGGCTCCATCAAACTGACCTCTGACTTCCACATGCATTCCACAGAACACAAAAAACACAAACATGAACACAAGAAAATAAGTATATGAAATAAAAAATATGTTTTTAAGGTATAGATTTTTGAGGAGGGAGAAGTGAGGAGATACATTCAAAGGTGCTGAGACAAACTGCCCTTCAGGTTAAGAGATTCATTAAGTGAGTATCTTAGTTATTACTTTTCTGTTGCTGGGAGGAGACACCATGATCAAGGCAACTTATAAAGAGTTTAATTGGAGGCTTGCTTACAGTTTCAGAGTTACCATCACAGCATGGAATGTGGCTGTAGGTAGATATGGAGACATGGTCCTGGAACAGTAGCTGAGAGCTCACATCTAACCTGCCAACTGCAGTCAGAGAGAAAGGGAGACTGCACCTAGTGTGGGCTTTTGGAACCACAAAGTCTTCTCTTTTGAGAAAGTGACACACTTTCTCCAACAAGTCCACACCTTGAAAATGTGTCCTAAACAGTCCACCAGTTAGGGAGCCAAGCATTCAAATATATGAGCCTGTGGGAGACTATTCTCATTCAAACCACCACAGTGACTTATTAATGCCACATGGAGTGTGGTGCAGTTCTGAAAACACAGCCTCCCACACCTTCCAGATAGAGCTCCCTAGGAGGGAGCTCCTAGGGGTTTCTCAGGCATACTACTTCCATGGGATTAGGCTGCCCCAAACTCTTTGTAAGCATAGGAAAGGAAGAGAAACTGAAAACTCACAGCTAATGTTCCCAGCCAGTTATAACGATGGGAGAGTGGTATCAATGGGATGTCACTGAAGTCCTTTTTCTAACAAATGCTTTGACTTTTTTTTTAATAAAATCAAGAACACTGAAGTACAAATGGTGTTTACTTTTTAAGTTTATCTTAGGTGGTTGTTGTTGTTGTTTGGTTGGTTGGTTTTTGTTTGGTGTTTTTTTTTGTTTTATTTTGTTTTGTTTTGTTTTTTGAGTCAAGATCTCACTATATAATCTTGGCAGGTCGGGGAACTCACTCTGTAGACCAGGCTGGTCTTGAACTCACAGAGTTCCTCCTACTTCTGCCTCCTTAGTGTTGGGATTAATGGTGTGTGCCACTACACTTGGCTGGGATTTATTTTAATGGTAAAGCTGAAGGTAGGATAAAAGCCTGTTATGTCTACCTCAATTGTGTCTTTCTGTTTACTTTGGGTCACATTCCTATACATGCTAATCTCTAAGGAGCATCTGTCAATCAAACCTGCCTTATTGAGAAAATGCTGGGAGGACCACCTTAACTAGGACTAATTAATTACACATATTCTAGCTCCAAATTTGTTTCTATTTAAACCTAATGCTCACATCACTACCTTAAAGGTGAACTTGGGGTCACTGGATCCCTAATTTGTTCCTCTTCCGGATGTATCCATTTGAATCTCTGCTTTGAATCATGGCTTGTCTCATTAACATGCATTTTTAATGGCATGTTAGGTTCTGCAGAATAACTTGTTGTGACTGCAGGAAGTAGAGCTTCTGTCCTAAACCCCAGTTACAAAGCTTCGTCTGTTTCTCATCCCCTATTTGTAGCAAACTTCACATAAGAATTTTCTAAGCTCACCATCTAAAGCTCTTTTCTCTTGTTTCCTGAAGCCTGCTTTAGTCACTGCCTTTCTACCAGACTACTAATACTTCCTTTACTCTGGTCTCTTAGGCCATATGCCCAGGCTAGTAGCCAGTTTTCAGTTCTTATTGTAACTAAACTACCAGTAGCCCATGTTCTTTCTTCCCATGCAGTGTTTCATTTCGAACAGTTGAAGGCATATGGAAAGTTTGGCAGGACCACACAGTGTACCCCATATACCCCACATGCTAAATATATGTAGTTAGCACTTTCTTTACACTCACTCCTATTGCTGTCAAAGACTTGGTTGACTGTTTCTTCTAAGGTCTGAATATCACAGCAATCAGGACTATTGCTCAGTTCTATCAGGAAAACTCCTTTCTGCACCAGTGTAGCAACAGGAAATGAGAAAAGATCATGTGTGTCACAGAAAGCAGTTCCTCAAACAGTCAGGACTTAGAGGTAGCTGTCCAATATATATAATGTGCCAAATGCTTTGGTTGAATCTTACAAAAATAATTCTTTTATATTTTTAAATTTCATCAACAGAGGATGCAGTTAATCCTTCAGAGACCACTCACATGTTCGCAGCACATTCTACAATCCCCAGATCCAACTCTTGGAATGAAGGTATCTGGGATTGCACCATGAATTGCCCTGTAGTTTCCTTTTATTATAGCATCTTCAACTTGAGACCATTATGCTAGGTGAGAGGTGACAAGACTTACTATCAAGGCTTAGTATCTCTATGGGCAAGGAGTCAGTTTATCTACAATTTACAAGTTGCTATGGGTCAGCAAACCTACAGATGTTGTTATAGTGACCAATAGATCCACAGTGCAAGAATGAGGGATTGGAGAGGAGAGTGGGGGGAGAGATTACATCTTCAACTGCAAATGTGATATAGAGATTTAGCCTTAGAATTTATTAAAAAAAATTTTTCAGTTTCTTAAATTTTTTAATTTTAAATGCATTTTATACATCAAACATAATAATATTGAGTACTTTGAGAATCAAATAACCTAAAATTTTGTTCAACTTTTATAGTCATATCCTTTCATACCCTAAAAATATTAATGAATATTTAATACTATACAAAACTGAGTAACCTATATCTAATGTTGAATACTAAATTTGTCTCAAAACATACAAAATATTATTTGGGAGTTAAGCATAGTAAAAGAGCATAAAATACTAAAAATGAATCATTAAAAGATATATTCAAAATCCCTTATATACCACCTGACACGCTGAGAGAGTTTTTAAAATGCATTATGTATCTGTGTACACTGTCTAACAATCAGGTTACTTTAAAAAGATTATCAGTGTTTCTAGGAGAGGAATTATTTTTATCAGTAAGTATATTTTAAAAGTTTTGAGGGCTGATGTCCTGAGCGGACCTTGGGCGCAAGCTCTGCAGCCAGTCCCACAACACCTAGAGGAAGCTCCACTCCCAGGCACTCTGACACTCTCAGGATCAGAGGTGAGGAGGACCCAACATCTGTCCCAACACCAGGAGTAACTGGGACCAGCAGGACCAGTCACACAGGAACTCCAGCCAGCAGAGTGGCTCTTGGGTTCCTTCCAGTCTCTCTGGGCTGGTGTCCTCAGCAGACCTTGGGCCCAGGATCCACAGCCAGTCCCACAACACCCAGAGAAAGCTGCTGCATTCCCAGGTGCTCTAACAAGCCCAGGGTCTCAGAATCCCAGAATCACAGGATCAGAGAGACAGCCTGACTCTGAGGAGTTCTGATACAACCAGAATCACAGGAAGGACTGGCTCCAGACAGATTTAGCAAGGGCAGGTAGCACTAGAGATAACCAGATGGCGGGGGCAAGCTTAAGGAAATAAACAACACAAACCAAGGTTACTTGGCATCATTAGAACCCAATTCTCCCACCATAGCAAGTCCT
>NW_022196904.1:9212764-9213103 GCF_008632895.1 Mastomys coucha
CAGTGTTTTGCTGTGTACAACATAAGGGTCTTGAAATCTTGCTTCTCCTATCTCAGCTTCTCTATTAGCGGTATTGTTTATTTCATGTTTTTACACTATACTACAATTTTCAGAACAGCTTATATATTCTAAAAGTATATACTCAAGAGAGACATAGACAATTAACTTGGGAGGTGGCTTGTAGGAAAGAGAACAACAAAAAGTGAGACTGAATACTTTGCTTGACATTTGTAACTATTGTATCAAATTTGAAGAAGAGGACTTTACAAGGTACTCTTTCTCTGAGATGAATGCTTTTCCAAATTATCACAGCCAATGAACCAGATTCTTACCCAAACC
>NW_022196904.1:9214335-9231877 GCF_008632895.1 Mastomys coucha
GAAGAAGAAGAAGAAGAAGAAGAAGAAGAAGAAGAAGAAGAAGAAGAAGAAGAAAAGAAAGAAAGAAAAGAAAATCCTAATTTCAAGCACAGTGAGAAAAATTATCAATAATATTTCCATGATGTTTGTAGGACATGATTCTACTATTTTCAACTGTTGATATTAAACAAACAGAATAGTTATTTTAAGATATACTTCATTGTTATGTCTCCCTTTTCATTTCTGATTTTATTAATTTGGATACTGTCTCTGTGCCCTCTGGTTAGTCTGGTAAGGGTTTATATATCTTGTCAATTTTCTCAAAAATTGCTCCTGGTTTTGTTGATACTTTGTATAGTTTTTTTTTTTGTTTCTATCTGGTTTGATTATTTCCTGCCATATACTCCTCTTGGGTATATTTGCTTCTTTTTGTTCTAGAGCTTTGAGGTGTACTGTCAAGCTGCTATTGAAAGCTCTCTTCAGTTTATTTTTGGAGGCATTTAGAGCTATAAGTTTTCCTCCTACCACTGCTTTCATTGGGTCCAATAAGTTTTGGTATGATGTATCTTAATTTTCATTAAATTCTAAAAATCCTTTACTTTCTTTATTTCTTCCTTGACTAAGTTATCATTGAATAAAGCGTTGTTTAGCTTCAATCTGTATGTGTGTATTCTGTTGTTTTTGTTGGTATTGAAGACCAGCCTTAGTCCATGATGATCTGATAGGATGCATGGGATTATTTCAGTCTTCTTGTATCTGTTGAGGCTTGTTCTGTGACCAATTATATAGTCAATTTTGGAGGAGGTACCATGAAGTGCTGAGAAGAAGGTATATTCTTTTGCTTTAGGATGAAATGTTCTATTAGTATCTGTTAGATCCATTTGCTTCATAACTTCTGCTAGTTTCACTGTGTCTCTATTTAGTTTCTGTTTCCATGATCTATCCACTGCTGAGAGGGGGCTGGTGACGTCTCCAACTATTATTGTGTGGGTGTGATGTGTGCTTCCAGCTTTAGTAAAGTTTCTTTTATGAATGTGGGTGTCCTTGCATTTGGAGCATAGATGTTCAGAATTGAGAGTTCATCTTGGTAGTTTCTTTTGAACAGTGTGGAGTGTCCTTCCTTATCCTTTTTGATTACTTTAGGTTAAAAGTGGATTTTATTCAATATTAGAATGGCTACACGAGCTTGTTTTGGGGGACCATTTGCTTGAAAAATTGTTTTTCAACATTTTTCTCTGAGGTAGTGTCTGTCTTTGTCACTGAGGTGCATTTTCTATATGCAGCAAAATGCTGGGTCCTGTTTACATATCCAGTCTGTTAGTCTATGTCTTTTTATTGGGGAATTGAGTCTATTGATCTTAAGAGATATTAAGTGATTGTTACTTCCTGTTATTTTTGTTGTTAGAGGTGGAATTACGTTTGTATGGCTATTTTCTTTTGGATTTGCTGAAAGATTACTTTCTTGCTCTTTCTAGGGTGTAGTTTCCCTCCTTGTGTTGGTGTTTTCCATCTATTATCCTTTGTAGGGCTGGATTTGTGGAAAGATAATGCGTAAATTTTGTTTTGTCATGGAATATCTTGGTTTCTCCATCTATGGTAATTGAGAGTTTTGCTGGGTATAGTAGCCTGGGCTGGCATTTGTGTTCTCTTAGGGTCTGTATAACATCTGCCCAGGATTTTCTAGCTTTCATAGTTTCTGGTGAGAAGTCTGGTGTAATTCTGATAGGTCTGCCTTTATATGTTACTTGACCTTTTTCCCTTACTGCTTTTAATATTCTTTCTTTGTTTAGTGCATTTGGTGTTTTAATTATTATGTGACGGGAAGAATTTCTTTTCTGGTCCAGTCTATTTGGAGTTCTGTAGGAATTTCTTTTCTGGTCCAGTCTATTTGGAGTTCTGTATGTTCATGGGCATCTCTTTCTTTAGGTTAGGGAAGTTTTCTTCTATAATTTTGTTGAAGATATTTACTGACCCTTTGAGTTGGGAATATTCTCTCTCTTCTATACCTATTATCCTTAGGTTTGGTCTTCTCATTGTGTCCTGGAATTCCTGGAGGTTTTAGGTTAAGAGGTTTTTGCTTTTTCTTTGACTGTTGTGTCAATATTTTCTATGGTATCTTCTGCCCCTGAGATTCTTTCTTCTATCTCTTGTATTCTGTTATTGATGCTTGCATCTATGACTCCTGATCTCTTTCCTAGGTTTTCTAACTCCAGGGTTGTCTCCCTTTGTGCTTTCATTATTGTTTCTGTTTCTATTTTTAGATCTTGGTTTTGTTTATTTCCTTCACCTGTTTGATTGTGTTTTCCTGTAATACTTTAAGGGATTTTTGTGTTTCCTCTTTAAATGCTTCTAGCTGTTTACCCGTGTTCTCCTGTAGTTCTTTATGGGAGTTACTCATGTCCTTCTTAAAGTCCTCTGTCATTGCCATGAGAAGTGATTTTAGGCCCGAATCTTGCTTTTCAGGTATGGTGGTGTATCCAGGACTTGCTATGGTGGGAGAATTCGGTTCTGAAGATGCCAAGTAACCTTGGTTTCTGTTGCTTATGTTCTTAAGCTTGCCTCCTGCCATCTCATTATCTCAGGTGCTACCTGTCCTCGCTATATCTCACTGGATCCTGTTTTTCCTGTGATCCTGGTTGTGTTAAAATTCCTCAGAGTTCAGCTGTCTCTGTGATCCTGTGATTCTGGGCTTCTGTAATCTGTGATCCTGTGTGTCAGAGCTCCTGGAAATCAAGCTGCCTCTGGGACCCTGAGATCCTGGTATGACCAAGCTCCTGGGATCCTGGGATACTAGGACCCTGTGGTTTTGGGCCTGTTAGAGCACCTGGGAGTGGACCTTCCCCTGCGTGTTGTGAGACTGGTTGTGGAGTTCACACCTAAGGTCTGGTAAAAATTAATTTTTATTTTAAAATGTAAACAATATATTTTGATCAAATTTTTCCCTCCCCAACTTCCCCTAGATCCTCCCAACCTCCATCCTCCTTGTTTTTTCTTTATAATAATAATAATAATAATAATAATAATAATAATAATAATAATAACTCTCAAGCCCCCCAAAACTGAAAATCAAAGGTAACAACAATAAAACCAGATAAGGGAAAAAAATGCCCAAACAAAACAAAAAGCACATAAAAACCCCATGGAGTTTGTCTTGTGTTAGCCAGCTTCTCCCGGGTATAGGGCCTGCTTTGGAGTGTGGTTGTTATGCACAGTGGCATTCTATTGGAGAGAACTGACTTTCCTTCTCCCAGCAGGTATCAATTTGCAAATAACTTTGTGGAAAGGAGTGAGACTTTATACTCACTTACTTCTTCTCATTTCCTAGATTTTGCCCAATTTGAACCTGGGCAGGTCTTGTGCAACCTTTCACAGTTCCTATGAGTTTGCATGTATATCAACTCTCTTGTATCTGGAAGAGGTTTGTTTCCATGGTGTCATTCATCACCTCTGGCTCTTACAGTCTTTCTGCCTCCTCTTCTGCTTATTCATCAGTATCACCCAGCTACAACTACAAAACTACTACTAACAGCAACCTACCTGCAAGATAGATTGGTGCAATAATGGCACAAATGTTACCGGAGTAACTAATTTTTTTAAATTGGATTTAAAAAGTTCCCATGACATGGAGCCCAGAGCTGACACTACTAACATGGCCAAAGACCTGAGACTCAATAGGTCATGCTCCATAGGGGAAAACCCTACTATTATTCTACTAAAAGAACAGCAATAAAATAATATACTGTTATATCCATAGATCAGAGCATTACTCAACCCTCATCAAAGAAGCTTTTTGTAATAAATGAGAACTAACATAGAGACCCACACTGGACAGTGTACAGAGAGGGGAAACTGTGGAGTTCTCATCCCTAAGTGGGATGTCTCTAACCTTTTCAAAATTAGGGATGTCATTTGTAAGAGTATTGTCAGTTTAGTATTTGGTTCATTGTTTGTAACAAACTTCTTTCTGTGTTTTCACAGTAATTTCACGTAGGCCTGGTCTTGTTCATGTAATTTCAGTTTCAAGCATTGCCTTTGTCATTGCCCTGTTATGTGGGCTCATGATCTCCTATGTGATATAGTAAGTATACGACAAATAACCTCACCTATTCTTTTTTTTTTGTCTGCAAAAATGATTTTTAAGATTGGAATATTATTATGTTTTCATATATGTTTTACACATATGTTTTCATATATTTTCATATGTATATGTGTATATATATAATTCGTTATAAGGAATAGAAAATTTGGTGGAACTGTTCATTGTTAGGTCACAGATGAAGGGGCCTAGGCCACAGTAGAAGACTTAGGATTGTCAAAGCTAATGTGGTTTCTAACAGCAACTTCTTCATAGTAAGCATAGTGGGCAAGTCTTAGGATGGGATGTGGTATATAGCTCCATAAGCAGCCTTCACCTTCCTCCTACCCTCCTCCAGGAAAAGCCTGAGTTTCCTAACCCAGCAAGAGCTAAAGTGTGGCTCTGTTGTTACCACTCCCTGCTTCCTCTTACTGACCTCTCACTGTAAGTCTTTCCTTGTACATACTACATATATAACTGTCTCCCTTCCTTAGTCTTTGCTCTCTCTTTTTTTTTTGGTTTTGTTTTTATTGATTATTTTATTTATTTCCATTTCAAATCTTATCCCCTTTCCTGATTTCCCCACCAGAAGCCCCATCCCCCCGCCTCCTGCTTCTATGAGGGTGTACCCCCACCCACCCACCCATCCACCCACCCACTCCTGCCTCCCTGCCCTTGCATTCCCCTACACTGGGGCATTGATCCTTCACAGGACCAAGGGCCTCTTCACCCACTGATGCCCTACAAGGCCATCCTCTGCTACATATACAGCTGGAGCCATGGGTCCCTCCATGTGTACTCTTTGATTGGTAGTTTAGACCCTGAGAGCACTGGTTGTCTGATATTGTTGTTCTTCCTATGGGGTTGCAAACCCCTTCAGCTCCTTCAATCCTTTCTCTAACTCCTCCACTGGGGACACATTGATCAGTTCAATGGTTGGCCTCTGTATATGTCAGGCTCTGGCAGAGTCTCTCAGGAGACAGCCTTAATCAGGCTCCTGTCAGCATACACTTCTTGGCACGCACAATAGTGTGTGTGCTTGGTGACTATATATGGGATGGATCCCCAGGTGGGATGGATCCCCAGGTGGGACAGTCTTTGGATGGCCTTTCCTTCAGTCTCTGCTCCACACTTTGTCTCCATATTTGCTCCCATGAGTATTTTGTTACCAATTCTAAGACTGAAGGACCCACACTTTGGTCTTCCTTCTTGAGCTTCATGTGATCTGAACCCCACCCACTCTTAATAAGGCAGCAGGTACACTAGGGAATTATTTTGTGTCAAAAGATGATGATAATGGTGATAATGATGGTAACATTTTTTGTAATTACTAAATAATTATGGCCATTATGCATTTTCTGACCAGGGTTTGCCAAAGCATGGATTGTTGGTCATGCCAGAGAAGGAGGAAGATGAGGGGGAGGAAAACAAAGAAGGAAAAGAGGAGGAGAAGGAAGAGAAGGAAACCAGACTAGATTAAAATTTAATGGGATGGAAATGCCAGAGCCTTCCCCGTGTTAGGGTTATAAGTTTGTACCAACACATCTGGCTTTTTATGTGGGTCCTTGGGATTTAACTCAGATCCTCAAGCTTGTGTGACAATTACTTTGTCTTCTGATTTTTAGAATTTAGATATTGGGGTGAAGCTCTTATTTTTTAATTAATTATTTTATTTATTTATATTCTAAATTTTACTCCCCAGCCCCCCCCCCAAAAGGTCTTATTTAAACAATATATCTAAAATGTTTTTATTTGTTCTTTGAGAATTTCACACAACACATTGGATGGAACTTTCAAAATATGACATGGTCATTTTGAAATTATTAAGCCAAGGTGGCATCATATTTGGACCACATTCTATGGCTCTGATTCAGTCTAAGATTCTAGGTACATAAGTATGCCAGGAGAAAGTAAGCACTGTCATCCATTTCCACATCACATGGAATGATCTAGTTCACAGATCCACTTTTAGAACTGGACTGACAAAGGGGAGACACAATCTCAAGTGCAAACTTTAAGGGAGTGTTTAAAAATTCACTAGTCAGGATAAAAAATATTTTAATTTAGTGTTATAAAATATCAATACCCAAATATCCACAGTTTACAAAATAATAAGCATCTTTCTGTGTGTGAGTGGGTATGTTGCTGTGTGTGACCAGCCCTTCTGGTATCAGTCTTCAGGTGCCATCCACCTTATTTTTTGAGATAGGATCTCTCTCTAGGATTTAAAACTCACCAGCTAGGTTATATGGGTGGCAATGAGCTGTAGGAATCTGCCTGTCTCTGCCTCTCCAGGGTTTTATGTGGATACTGGGGATTGACATCAAGTCTTTAGGCTTATGTGATAAGCTTTTTGCTGATAAACCTGTCTCTTCAACCCCAGTCAAGTACAGAGTCCATGCTGGGCAAAGCCATGGTATCAGATGCTCTATAAAAGGAACAATCTGTAACATCCTACATTTACTTAAAATTTTGACATCTTGTTCATTGTAGGTTTCTTGGCATTGCTTTTCATTTTGTGTTATATTGCATTGATAGAAGCTTTTGTTGTATCTCGAATTTTGTATTTAATCTATATATGTCATCCACACCCAGTACTGCTTTAGTTATGAGGTTTGAAACTATAAGAGTATTTGTTGACATGAATCAGCTGGTCCAGATCAGAAATTTCAAGTTTCACAGAAATATGTATTTCTTTCTCTGTTCTCCACCTACCAGCATGTATAAGCAATTTCTCTTGAGTCAGAATATTTCATGACCTTGGCTTAGAGTGAAGAACTAGGGGTTAAGAGCATTCCATGCTCTTGCAGAGAACTGGAGTTCATTTCCCAACATTCAGGTCAGGTAGTTCACAACTACTTGTAATTCCAGATCCAGGAAATCTGATGTTTTTTCATAGGCCCCTCTCCCAGCCCCACCTGTATAAATATAAATACAATTTTAAAGGATGCAGTGTGAAGACAGTATGATTGACTGTAAAAAACTGCCTTTACATTCATCTCTATCTTTCTCCAGTCAACTGGTAAAAGCTGAGGAAAAACAGCAGCTTGCAATGTTGTATGAAAATGTCGAGATTCCACTTATAGATGAGAAAGAGATATATGAAGATGATGGTTATGATGTGTCTTCTCAGCAGCTTCCAGAGAATGAGGATCTGGGAAAATTCATTGGCTCAGGTGCTTTTTCCTATCACATCCAAGGCTGTCAATGGTGATTTGATCTTTTCCAAAGAAAATTTAAGTGTGATCAAATAGAATCTGAGTTAAGAAAAAAGGATGCTCATATAGAAATGAACCATTCTTACCAAATCCCAGGAGTCAATGAGGAACTGTCTTGTTGCTTGCTTCCCAATGTGGGCAATTCCAAGAATCTAAGACAGAGTTCAGGAAACAAATTTTGTTTCGAATGAAACTTTAACTTGAACATAATTATTATTGGTGCATTATGTCTGCATTTAGAACATCTACAGACACTCCCATTTGCTTCAGGCTGGTATAGAAATGGGTTCCAGGTCTATACAATAGAGATCATTTCTCCCAAATGGAAGGACGCTATGTGGAACACAAGCATATGAGAGATGCCTATGTTTATTTGTGATGAGAGGATGCCATAAATTCTTCAGAAGCTTGATTTTGTAAAAAACTTTCAGATTCTTTGGTCATATGTTCTAAAAGAACATGCAATGTTCAGTGTCTGGTCTAAATACAATGGTATCCTCTGCTTGGTTCCTTTTAAACAATCTTAGATGTGCCCAACCTGATCTGAAAGACTCAGATACTAAGAGCAGAAGTAATGGTTGATGCTTACTGAAGTTGAGCCTTTACAACCTGTAAAAAAATATTTTCCAATGCCTTTTTAATTACATTGGATTATTATTGGGTAATTTAAAGGCTTGAATACAGAATATAATCATTTTAAAATTCAAATTTTAGCTGAAGGTGATGGCTCACACCTCAAATCACAGCACTTGGGTAGTAGTAACAGGGAGATGGTGAATTCAGGGCCAGCCTGGAATTTATAACAAGATCTTGTTCCAAAATCAAACAAACAGAAAAAGTAAATATATTTTAAAAAATCACTATCCTTATCAGTAACATTTAGTATCTCTGAAAATACCTTTTTTTCTGATTTCCCCTCACCCCTCTTCATTTCTAACTTTCATTTACTCTGATCTTAGTAATATCATTTCTATATTTTAGTTATTAAAATTAAAAGAATGGAAAACATTAAGAAGAAAATGAAGGGAGAGCAAAATGTATTGAAGGGAACGATATCAGAGAATTCCAGTAACACCAAAAAAGTAGAGAGTCACGAAAAAAATGGAGAAAGATGAAAACTCAGGAAAGCTGTGAAAACAAAAGAAAGGTGTACCATGTGCTAGACAACATGGAGATCAAACTGCAGAGATACCAGACAACTGAGAATACAAACAGGACTTCTAGAGAACCTTGTCCAAAAATGTTCTACAGAAAGAAACATGAGAAGCAGGTAGCAGAAAATAAATTCATATGATACCAAAACTCTTGCTTCTTAGCTGTGATAGTCCATGAATAATTATAACTTAAGTGGGATATAGAAGACAGCCAAAGTTCGTTAACAAAAGACAGATTGTTAGGATTTTGTTCTCTAGTTCCAGACCAGAAAGATTGCTTAGTCCTTTTTTGGGGGGGAGGGTGGTCTTCCTGACTGTGATAGCAAAATATTTTCATTAAGCAAAACTTTCTAAGTGATGTTTCTATCAGATCTGGTCATTTAATCTCCATTTTTACACATGAAGACACTGAAGATATCATAATAAATATAGGATTAGATTAAGAGGTGGCCATTTCTGTTGGTTCTCATCTCTAGTGAGGGAACTTGACCTTCAGGGGAGGAGCTATATAACCAGTTCACATATGCAATAATCTGTGAGTAACCAATAGCTGTGCAAAGATGGAATAAACAAGCTGTTTAGTCTTTTGACCTTTCAACACAATGTCATCAGTCAAAGATCATGTTGGAGAATCAAATAACAAAATGTCACCAAAAAAGAAATATCTTAGTATTTAGGTGCATTGACAGTTTTGTTGGTTCCCATTCATTGCCATCCTCAGTATAATTGCTTTGGAAAACAGTCTGGTCATTCCTAGAAATATAAACATGAAATTACTACATGACCCAGCATATCGACTCCTAGATATACATGTCCGTGCCAAAACTTGCACATGCTTATAAGAGTGTAATTTGGCCAGGCAAGAGGGACAATGCCTGTACTCCCAGCACTTGAGAGGTAGTCACAAGAAAACTACAAGTGTGAAGTCAGCTTGCACTATACAATGAACTGTTGTCTCATTAACTGATAGACAGATGAACAAACTGTGACATATCTGTACAATGGAATATATCTCAGCAATTTAAGGGATGAAGTACTGATGTATATTCCATGTATGTGTGGTCATAATGAAGCCATTCTACTGCATGTAAGAAAGCAGACACCTACCTGTGATTCATTTACATGAATCACCCATACAAGGCAAAGCCTGTAGAAACAAAGTGGATTAGGGGTTCTAAGGAGCTGCAGATGAGGGATGGAGAGGCTGTCCAGGTGTAATTTTCTGCCAATCAGTGTGGAAAATTGAAGAGCTTCAGAAGAACCACCATGGTTTCTCACATGTCCCCAGTTCAGTAGGCAGTTTCTTTACTGTGATGATTGTTTCCTTTGCTATATACAAACATAGTCATTTGAAGGGCAGCTGTTTTGGCGTCAAGTTGTCTTGGGTCCTGACTTTGTCAGTAGAGGACAATATCCAGCTGACAGCTGCTCCAGTAGAACAAGCTGCATACTCTATTCTTCCTATGTTGTATTTTCAAGACTGTATTTTTTACACTCATGAACCCCATCTATTCCATCTTTATAGGCAAATTTTGTTGGGTAACCCCATCCTGGATCAGAACCCAATTCTCTGACTCTGTAAATTGTACCATGGACCCAGTTCTTGGCTTTATCAGTCACACAACTTCTTATGGGCTATCCTCTCCCACTAAGTTCATTAAACACTTAAGTGACATTCTCTTTCAGGTTGTTGTCCTGGAACAGATGTGGAGAGGCCCAGGTGATGTTTCATTGGTTGGTTGGTTGGTTTGGTTTAGTTTGGTGGAATAGTTCTGCACAGAATTTCACTGTTTGGACCTATCAGTGGCTGTTCTTTCTGGGAGGCCTCTTCTTGTGTGACATGTAGCCCAGTCAAGAGAAATTTTGTACTTGGATGAGAACCAGCATCATGGGTTGAAACTACACCATGATGTAACATCTGACAATTACAGTTTGCTACATATCTGCCTCAGCACCAAAAGCAGCACATTTTGGAAAGAGTACCCCAGAAGCAATGTGAGCAACACTCGTTGCTGAATAGCTGAGCTGCAGATTCCAGGTGTCTGAGAAGCCATCTTCTAGCAGAGAGTCTGGGAAGGACTTCCTCCTCAGCCCAGAACCTTTCTGGCAATAGGTTAGCCTGCGGGAGAATTCTGACCACACATCTGAGAGTATGCTGGCCTTTTCTCTATGAAAGAGTCATTGCAACTTGGGACTGTATGAAATTCTTCAGCTGCCAACAAGTCATCATCCTCATCAAGGAAGGGTTTTACAAGTATATGTAAGAAATTGGTCAACACAAGCTGTGGCCTCAGGTCGTTCAAGAGTTCACACTTCAGAAAAGCTGTATGAATGTATGAATGCATCAAATTGTCTAGGTAAAAACCTATCCTCATTACCCACAACAACTCTCTGCCCCCATAGCCTGGCTCACCATGTTTTTATCTCCCAGAGACTCTTACTCAAAACTCCATAATCTCTTCACCCACCTCATTAGGTTCCCACTGGCAGGTTGCTACCATACCAACCCAGAGCTTCAAATCCCCCACAGCCTTTGTGGTGCACCTCAGGCAAACCCATGCTTTGCCTCCATACCTTTCTCTTTTGAACCCAGACGAGCCGCTGCATGAAGGAAAACATCACACAAACTTAGTTCAAAAACAACGGTAACTCAATCGCTGGGTGCAACAACTAAAATCCTAACTCAATCTCTGGGCACAACTAAAATCCTAATCTTTTTTGTTTTTTAAGATTTATTTATTTTATGTGTATGAGTACACTGTAGTTGTACAGATGGCTGTGAACAATCATGTGTGTGGCTGCTCTTGAACTCAGAATCTCCGCCTGCCCCACTTGTTCTGCCCAGCTCACTCGGGTGGTGTAATTTACTGCAGCTGTCTGCAGGTGCACCAGAAAAGGGTGTCAGATCTCACTACGGGTGGTTGTGAGCCACCATGTGGTTGCTGGGATCCCAACTCAGGACCTTCGGAAGAGCAGTCAGTGCTCCAACCGGTTGAGCCATCTCGCCAGCCCTAAAATTCTAATCATGTAAGCCTTATTAAATCTAAATCCTCCGGTGGCAAATCCTGACAGATCCATCATTGAAACCGGGAGAACTACATCTTGTCCTCCCGCTATCCTCATCCACATGGACCTAACTCTCTCCTGTTTTCTCTCCTCCTCTGTCCAACCCAGAAGTCCCTCCTACTTGTTCAGTGATTGGCTCCTTTATTCGTTAGGGTATTGGATCACAAGAAGTCACCTGAGTACCCTCCTTGTCCACAACCCCTCCCAGGAGAGTGGAATTAACATCAATATACAAACAGCACCAGGCCCATCCACAACAGTGATGAATGTGGAAAATTGTTTAGCAGGAAGAGAATTAAGAAATTATTTTTAAAGAGAGAATTCACACTGGTAAGAGGTCTTATTGTAGTGAATTTGGGAAATTTTTTATCCAAAATTGTCACTTTTTTTTTTTACTATTTTTCCATATATTACACTCTGATCACAGTTTCCCCTTCCCCCTTTTTGCATGTGCCCCCCCACCTCCCTTTTCCTCCAGATCCGCCGCTCCTCTGTTTCCTTTCAGAAAAAAAAAGCAGGCATTCCCAAAGATTGTAAACCAGATATGGCATATCAAGTTACAATCAAGTTACAATAAGGTTAGGCACATACCCTCAAATTAAGGCTGGGCAAGGCAACCCAGTAGAAGGAAGAGTCCCAAGAGCAGACAAAGGAGTCAGAGACACTTCTGCTCTCTGTTAGAAGTCCCACAAGAACAACAAGCTACACAACCATGACATATATACAGAGGATGTAGGTCAGACCCATGCTGGCCCCCTAATTGTTGCTTCAGTCTCTGTGAGCCCCTTTGAATACTGATCATTTGATTCTCTGGGACATGTTCTTATGATGTCCTTGATTCCTCTGGCTCATATAATCCTTCCTTCCCCCCTTCCATAGGATTTTCCCAAGCTTCACCTAATGTTTGGTTGTGGGTCTCTGCATCTTCTCCTTTCATAAAATTGTCACTTCCTAAACTATAACACAGTTCATACTAGAGAATGTGGGAAATTCTTCACATTCCTATCTCTTCAAACACCAGAGAATTCATAATGGTGCAAGATCATGTGAGTGTGATAAATATGGAAAAATATTTAACAAAAAATCCAGTCTCATAAATGAAAGGGTTCACATTGAAGAGAGATCTTATCAATGCACCAAACATGCATCTTTTAGCAAGTGCTCTAGCCCCAGTAGTCACTGGAGAGGTCACATGGGAGAAAGGCCTGAATGCAGCAAATGTAAGAGGCCTTTAGCTACCACTCTAGTTGTAAACATGAAAGAGTTCACACCAGGTAAAGGCCTTTCATGTGAATTGAGTGTGGGAAGTCATTTACCTTCAACTACAATCACTTAAGACACCAGAGTGTACAAACAGGTCTAAAGGATGTTCAGTGGCAAAGATAGGGTTGTTGTGACTAAATAACACTCCTTCAAAAATACCCATTGCTGTCAGAGGTGTAGTTGAAAGATCCCCTCAAGAGAGGAGACCCTCACTCCAGTCTCGGGATTACACGACCCCCATGAAACTCATGAGAGACCGATCTTGCTGCAAACACATGAGGTTTATTCAGGAAACCAGTGCACTGGGGCCGAGCTCATAACCCATGCAGGGGCAGAGGAGTTTGACCCTGAGTACAAGAAGTGCGGGGTATTTAAAGGGAAAAACTGCAAACTAAGGGGAGTGAGGGGGTTACCAAGGGAACATAACATAAAAACAGTGGAAAATGTCAGAGGGACCCAACCCATGATTTAGTCAGGGTCATGAGGAAAACATCCTGCATACTCATTATTCTCAAGAATGTGGTCTGGTCATCATCATTCACTTTGTGGTTGACCACTTCCTGGAACCACCTAGATGACTTACATCCTGCTTTTGTGGTCAGCGGGCTCCTGGAACTAGCTGGAGGCTGCATTCTTGGCTCGTTTCAGAGAAAATTTTCCATGCCCTTTAAGTAAAATCTTATACATTATACATCTCTACTATATTTCTACTAAATGATCTTTTTAAAATTTTCTTCCACTCTTCATAGCTAGTGGTAGAGTGTTTTCCTGGTATGCATGAAGTTCTAGGTTTGATAGCCAGCACTTGGAAAAAATAGTTAAATCTCTAATCCTGCACATGGGTTTATTTATGTATAGGATCTTTAATAAAGTAAATAACATGTTTCAGCAGTTGACTGTGCCCTTCCCCCAGCCTTGAGAAGGCTAAACAGACCCTAATTGTTTGCCACAGTCATCTTCTGCTGACCTAGCCCACTTAGGGTGGAGTCTTCAGACCTAGGTGGAAGTCTTCTACCTTGCTGCACCTGTAGTTTCCTGTAGGGGTGGACTGCCTGCTGAGCTTGCTTTACAACATAATCCAGCTGAAACAAAGCAACGTAATCCAGTTTAAACAAAGAATGGGTCTGTGACTTTTTCCCCTATATAAATGCAGAGCTGAATATTAAACTTTGAGCCTTGATCAGAAAACTTTTGTCTTGGCTTCAGCCTTCTCTTGCCTGCCTGTCCTTTTTCATTTCCAGGCCCCTTTTCAGGCCCCCAGTACTCTATGGCTGATGGACAGCTACAGTTGACAGTGAGTACTGCTTTTGTAGAAGACCCAGGTTCTGCTCCCAGCAACCTCATCAATTGCTTCATTGTCAATTCCAGGGGAGCTAATACTGTTTTCTAGACACTATGGGCATATAACTCACCTCAACTCCTGGGAGAAAGGTCATATAAATACAGTGATTAGGCACATGCATACACATTTAAAAATAAAAATAAATTTTGAAAGAAGGTAAGATTGAATGAAATCAGGATGGTGGGTTCTAATTCAGTAGACAGATGTTCTTACAAATAGTATGATACTCAGAGGTTCTGTGAATATGTACAGAGCAACAGCTGTATAACAGGCAAGATGCTTGCAAGTCAGGAAGTGCTCTTCCTAGAACATGGCTGTGCTGATGGCTGTATCACAGATTTGTATAATCCAGGACAAGACAGCCAGTCTAACAGTTTGTGGCACTCTGAGTTAATATAGTTCTTTTTATTTATAATAGAGTGAAAATGAACAGTGTATACTGCAGTCATATTTTGGACTCTCCAGAAAGATAGGCGAATTTTCTATTAAGTGGAGGTTTGGGCCAGTCATGATGATGTATAAATAAAAAATAAATATCATGCTCTGACATGGGAAATGGGAAAGCTAACTGAAGATAGATCTTTACCTCTCCATCCCTCTGAATCCAGTCCCCATTCTCATCTCTGGTTCTGCAGTAAAATACCTGCTGAGTCCCCTTTTCTCTTCCCCCTATCTCTAGAAGACCACACAGATTTTCATCTCCTAACCTCTCTCCCTTAACCCATTGTTTTAGCCTAGCCCTGAACTCCAGCAGGCACTCCTTGGGAAAACACAGGGCACCCTGACCTGAGAACGAAATAGTCTAACTGTAGCTCTTCAATTCTACAACTGTATATCTATAATTATCTCTCCATTCCTCCAAGTCCAGTATTTCAATCTCATTCCCAGATCTTTAGCAAACTTTCTATTGTGGCCTGTCCTCACTCCTTGTTCCCATTCCTAGGAGACTAAGAAGTCTGGAAGAACACTCAATTTTTTCTCCTGCCTGCGGATCTTAATACATACAACCCATCCTCATTCTTAAGTATCAGCTCCCAATACACTGAAATACATTTTACCTGGAACCCTCAGTGTCCACACTTATCAAGACCTCAGAATTTACTAAAAGGCCACCAACAGCCACCACACTCCCCAAGAACCAGAAAGGAAACAGAAACCTAGAAACAACAACCAGAAAACAAAAAAACAAACAAACAAAATGAAACACCAAAACACTCACCCAACAAAGAAAAGACCAAATGGGAATACCTAGAAACACAGTTTTCCTAATATCAAATGCCTAGAAGCCAGCATAAAATCACTAACAAGGACTGGAGATATGACTCAGTGATTAAGAGCACTGGCTGATCTTCCAGAGGACTGGGATTCAGTTACCAGCATGCACGTGTCACAACTGTCTGTAAGTTCAGTTCCAGTAATCTAGAACCCTCACACCAACATACCTACAA
Organism: Mastomys coucha; assembly: GCF_008632895.1. NCBI lineage: Eukaryota > Metazoa > Chordata > Mammalia > Rodentia > Muridae > Mastomys > Mastomys coucha. Next base: position 9,229,881 of record NW_022196904.1, read on the forward strand.
GAAAGGTACAAATGTTCATAAAAAATAAAAGTAAACTACTTTTTACAAAACATAAAACAGCCAGAAAAATATATCTCCATTAGACCCCAGCAACCCTATGACAACAGGCTGAATATCACAGCATAGCCAAAGCCAAAGAAAGACCCTAAAATAGCCTTTATGAATATGGTAGAAGTCCTTAAGGACGGTAAGTAAATCTCTTACAGAAATCTTTAAATACATAAACAGTGAAAGGAAATGAATAAAACAGTTCAAGACAGGAAGGTAGAAATAGAATAGATAAAGAAAACATATACTGAGGGAAATCCAGAAATGAAAATATATAGAAACTTGAATAGAAAACACAGAGGCAAGCTTTACCAACAGAATATAAGAGGAAAGAGAAGAATCTAAGGTATCAAGACATGATAGAAGGAATAGATACATTGTTCAAAGAAAATGTTAAATCAAAAAAAAAAATTGGCACAAAACATCTAAAAAGATCTGTCACACTGTGTAGAGACCAAACCTAAGAATATAAGATATAGAGGAAGAAGAAACCCAGGTCAAAAGCACAGAAAATGTTTTCAATAAAATCATAGAAGAAAAATTTCCTATCCTAAAGAAGGAGATGCCTAGAAAGGTGCAAGAATCATAAAAACACTACATAGATTGGACCAGAAAAGAAATCCCCCTCAGCTCATAATAATTAAAACACTAAATGTACAGAATAAAAAAATAAGATTAAAGGTCTTCAAGAGGAAAAGGCCAAGTAACATATGAAGGCAGACCCAGTAGAATTACAGCTGACTTCTCAATGGAGAAGGACCTGGAAAGATGGACTGCAGACTCTAAGAGAACACAGATGCCAGATAGCATTTAATACTATACTCAGCAAAACTTTCAATTATAGTAGATGGAGAAAATAAGATAATTCATGACAAAACAAATTTAAGCAGTATTTATCTACAAACCCAGTTCTAGAAGAGATGCTAGAAGAAAAATTCCAATGTGAAGAGATTGACTAGATCCAAAAACTGCAGAGAATAAATAATCCCAGACCAGCAAATCAAAAGAAGGGAAACACACAAACACACACATACACACATCACCACCACCACCACCACAACAACAACAACAACAACATAACAGAAATCAACAAACATTTCTCTTGATATTTCTCAATGTCAGTGATCTCAATTCTCCAATACCATGACATAGATGAACAGAATGAGTGAAAAAAACTGGATAGATCCTTCTGCTGAAAGAAATATACCTTAGTATTAAGGATAGGTACTACCTCAAAGTAAAAGTATGGAAAAGATATTCCAAGCAAATGGACCTAAGAAGCAGCCTTATATAGCCATTTTAATATCTGACAAACTAAACCTAATCAGGATAGGGAAGGACACTCCTCATATATTCATCAAAGGAAAATTCCACCAATACAACATAATAATTCTTAACATCTATGCCGCAAACACAAGGGACTCAAGTTCATAAACATCACTACAGCTTAAACTACATATTGACCCTCACACACTGATAGTGGGAGACTCCAGTAAACTTACTTGTACCAACAGGCCATCCTAACAAAAACTAAATAGAGAAATGCTCAAGATAACTTAACTGACACTATAAGCTTGATGAACTTAACAGATATATACAGAATATTTCACACAGAGACAAAAGAATATACCTTCTTCTCAGCATCTCATGGAATGTTCTACAAAACTGGCCACAAAATCAGATGCAAAGCAAGTCTCAACAGCCACAAGAAAATTAAAACAACACTCTACATTCTATCTGACTACCACAAATTAAAGCTGGATGACAACAACAACTGAAAGCCTGCAAACTCCTAAAAACTGAACAACTCTCTATTGAATGAAAAATGAGTCAAGAAAGAAATTAAAGGCTTCCTATAATTCACTGAAAATAAATACACAGAGTGAGTTCCTAAGCCTGGAGCAGACAACAGGGAGGCACAGGCCCCACAAGTCGCAGGGGAGCCGCCG
>NW_022196904.1:9235812-9243653 GCF_008632895.1 Mastomys coucha
AAAAAAAAGAAAATAAATACACAAACATACCTAAACATATGGGACAAAATGAAAGCGGTTCTAAAAGACAAATTCATAGATAGCACTGAGTGACTACATTTAAAAAAATGGAGAGGCCTCATACTAGTGACTTCATAGCACACCTGAAAGCTCTAGAACAAAAAAAACAAGAAATCACACTCAAAAGGAGTAGGGGCAAGACACAAAGAAACTTAGGGCAGAAATCAATAAAATTGAAACAAACAATAAAAAGAATCAATAAAACAAGTTGGTTCTTTGACAAAATCAGTAAGATCAACAATCTTTATCCAAATTAACTTTCCTGGAAGCCCTCCAGCACCAGGAACACAAGATAAATCCCCACCACAAGCCCTATACCTTACCAACTTCTCTAAAAGCACACCCAAATGCCATAAATTTCACCTCATCCCCTAAAATCCATTTTATGGCCCATAACTTCCCCTGCTTTCCAGAAATTCAGGCAGGCACCAGAGATCCCAGGCCACGATGGTACTAGAGGCCTCTGAGGCAACAGTAGCTCCCAAAACTCAAGGGCCATATAGTCCACAAAAACTCCAGCAAGGATATCCTACTGGATCTGAAGGCTGGTTAGCAGAACCCCAGGTAACTCAGGCAAGAACGCCAAGAGGAAACAGAAACCAAGGGGGGAAACATCCAAATAACATCCAACAAAGATTAACTCAGAAATCAGCAATTAAACCTATACTAATCCCAAACTCACATGACTAGAGGCCAGCATAAGAACACAATCTCCATTCCCAGGCACTCTAACATACCTACGATCACAGGATCACAGAAACTTGGTCACACCAGGATCTCAGGGTCCCAAAGGCAGCTTGACTCCCAAGAGCTCTGACACTCGCAGGATCTCAGGATCACAGAATCCCAGAATCCCAGGGTCACAGAGACAGCTGGACTCAGAGGAGTTCTGACACAACCAGGATCACAGGAAAAACAGACTCCAGTCAGATATAGCAAGGACAGGTAGCACCAGACATAATAAGATGACAGGAGGCAAGCTTAAGAACATAAGCAACAGAAACCAAGGTTATTTGACATCATCAGAACCAAATTCTCCCAACATAGCAAGTCCTGGATACACCATTACACCTGAAAAGCAAGATTCGGGTCTAAAATCACTTCTCATGGCAATGACAGAGGACTTTAAGAAGGACATGAATAACTCCCATAAAGAAATACAGGAGAACACAGGAAAACAGCTAGAAGCCCTTAAAGAGGAAACACAAGGATCCCTTAAAGAACTACAGGAAAACACAATCAAACAGGTGAAGGAAATAAACAAAACCAAGATCTAAAAATGGAAACAGAAACAATAAAGAAAGCACAAAGGGAGACAACCCTGGAGTTAGAAAACCTAGGAAAGAGATCAGGAGTCCTAGATGCAAGCATCACCAAAAGAATACAAGAGATAGAAGAGAGAATCTCAGGGGCAGAAGACAACATAGAAAACATTGACACAACAGTCAAAGAAAATGCAAAAACCTCCTAACCTAAAACCTCCAGGAATTCCAGGACACAATGAGAAGACCAAACCTAAGGATAATAGGTATAGAAGAGAGAAAAGATTCCCAACTCAAAGGGTCAGTAAATATCTTCAACAAAGCTATAGAAGAAAACTTCCCTAACCTAAAGAAAGAGATGCCCATGAACATACAAGAAGCCTACACAACTCCAAATAGACTGGACCAGAAAAGAAATTCCTCCCGTCACATAATAATTAAAACACCACATGCACTAAACAAAGAAATAATCTTAAAAGCAGTAAGGGAAAAAGGTCAAGTAACATATAAAGGCAGGCCTATCAGAATTACACCAGACTTCTCACCAGAGACTATGAAAGCTAGAAAATCCTGGGCAGATGTCATACAGACCCTAAGAGAACACAAATGCCAGCCCAGGCTACTATACCCAGCAAAACTCTCAGTTATCATAGATGAAGAAACCAAGATATCCCATGACAAAACAAAATTTACACAATATCTTTCCACAAATCCAGCCCTACAAAGGATAATAGATGGAAAACATCAATGCAAGGAGGGAAACTACATCCTAGAAAGAGCAAGAAAATAATTTTTCAGCAAACCCAAAAGAAGATAACCACACGAACATAATTCCACCTCTAACAACAAAAATAACAGGAAGTTTTTTCCTTAATATCTCCTAAGTTCAATAGACTCAATTCCCCAATAAAAAGACAGAGACTAACAGACTGGATATGTAAACAGGACCCAGCATTTTGCTGCATACAGGAAATGCACCTCAGTGACAAAGACAGACACTACCTCAGAGAAAAATGGTGGAAAACAATTTTTCAAAAAAAATGGTCCCAAAAAACAAGCTCGATAGGCATTCTAATATTGAATAAAATCAACTTTCAACCAAAAGTTATCAAAAAAGGATAAGGAAGGACACTCCATACTGGTCAAAGGAAATATCTACCAAGATGAACTCTTAATTCTGAATATCTATGCTCCAAATGCCAGGGCATACACATTCATAAAAGAAACTTTTACTTTTACTTTTACTTTTACTCAAAGCACACATTGCACCCCACACAATAACAGTGGGAGACTTCAACACCCCACTCTCAACAATGAACAGATCATGGAAACAGAAACTAAACAGAGACACAGTGAAACTAACAGAAGTTATGAACCAAATGGATCTAAGAGATACTAATGGAACATTGCAGCCTAAAGCAAAAGAATATACCTTCTTCTCAGCTACTCATGGCACCTCCTCCAAAATTGACCATATAATTGGTCACAAAACAGGCCTCAACAGATACAAGAAGATTAAAATAATCCCATGCACCGTATCAGATCACCACAGACTAAGGCTGGTCTTAAATTCCAACAAGAAAAATTAAAAACACGCATACACATGGAAGTGGAACAACACCCTATTCAATGATAACTTGGTCAAGGAAGAAATAAAGAAATTAAAGACTTTATAGAATTTAATGAAAATGAAGCTACAATATACCCAAACTGATGGGACACAATGAAAGCAGTGCTAAGAGGAAAACTCATAGCTCTGAGTGCCTCCAAAAAGGAACTGGAGAGAGCATACACAAGAAGCTTGACAGCACATCTGAAAGCTCTAGAACAAAAAGAAACAAATATACCTAATTTAAGTAGATTGCAGGAAATAATCAAGCTCAAAGCTAAAATCAACCAAGGAGAAACAGAAAGAACTATACAAAGACTCAACCAAACCTGGAGCTGGCTTTTTGAGAAAATTGACAAGATAAATAAACCCTAAGCCAGACTAACTAGAGGGCACAGAGACAGTATCCAAATAAACAAAATCAGAAATCAAAAGGGAGACATGACAACAGAAACTGAGGAAATTCAAAAACTCATCAGATCCTACTATAAAAGCCTATACTCAACAAAACTGGAAAAATGGATGAAATGGACAATTTTCTCGACAGATACCAAATACCAAAGATAAGTCAGGATCAGATAAACCATCTAAACAGTCCCACAAACCCTAAAGAAATAGAAGCAGTCATTAAGAGTTGCCCAACCAAAAACAGCCCAGGACCAGATGGGTTAGTGCAGAATTCTATCAGACCTTTAAAGAAGACCTAATATCAATACTCTTCAAACTATTCTACAAAATAAAAACAGAAGGAACACTACCCAATTCATCCTATGAAGCCACAATTATGCCTATACCTAAACCACACAAACACCCAACAAAGAAAGAGACCTTCAGACCAATCTCCCTTATGAACATTGATGCAAAAATACTCGATAAAATTCTTGCAAACTGAATCCAAGAACACATCAAAACCATTATTCACCACGATCAAGTAGGCTCCATCCCAGGGATGGTTCAATATACAGAAATCCATCAGTGTAATACACTACATAAACAACCTCAAAGGGAAAAAAAAAAAAAAACACTTGATCATTCCATTAGATGTTGAAAAAGCATTTGACAAAATTCAGCATTCCTTCATGTTAGAAGTCTTGGAAAGATCAAGAATTCAAGGCCCTCTGGGCATGGGTGGTGCATGCCTTTAATCCCAGTACTTGGGAGGCAGAGGCATGTGGATTTCTTAGTTCGAGGCCAGCCTGGTTTACAGAGTGAGTTCCAGGACAGCCAGGGCTACACAGAGAAACTCTGTTGTCTTAGTCAGGGTTTCTATTCCTGCACAAACATCATGACCAAGAAGCAAGTGGGCAGGAAAAGGTTTATTCAGCTTACTTCCACATTGCTGTTTATCACCAAAGGAAGTCAGGACTGGAACTCAAGTAGGTCAGGAAGCAGGACATGATGCAGAGACCATGGAGGGATGTTCCTTAATGGCTTGCTTCCCCTGGCTTGCTCAGCCTGCTCTCTTATGGAACCCAAAACTTCCAGCCCAGGAATAGCACCACCCACAAGGGGCCCTACCAGCTTGATCACTAATTGAGAAAATCTCCCACAGCTGGATCTCATGGAGGCACTTCCCCAACTGAAGCTCCCTTCTCTGTGATAACTCTAGCCTGTGTCAAGTTGACACACAAAACCAGCCAGTACACCTGTCTCAAAAAACAAACAAAACAAAACAAAAAAAGAATTCAAGGTCCATATCTAAACATAGTAAAAGCAATATACGGCAAACCAGTAGCCAACATTAAAGTAAATGGAAAGAAACTTGAAGCGATCCCACTAAAATCAGGGACTAGACAAGGCTTCCCACTATCCCTATCTATCCAATATAATACCTGAAGTTCTAGCTGGAGCAATTGGACAACAAAAGGAAGTCAGAGGGATACAAATTGGAAAGGAAAAAGTCAAAATATCACTATTTGCAGATGATATGATAGTATTCTTAAGTGACACAATAAAATACACCAGAGAACTCCTAAAGCTGATAAACAACTTCAGCAAAGAGACTGTATATAAAATTAACTCAAACAAATCAATAGCTTTCCTCTACTCAAAAGATACACAGGCTGACAAATTAGGGGAACGGCACTCTTCATAATAGTCACAAATAGTATTACATAGTTTGGTCTGACTCTAACCAAGCAAGTGAAAGATCTATATGACAAGAACTTCAAGTCTCTGAAGAAAAAAAATCAAAGAAGATCTCAGAAGATGGAAAGATCACCCATGCTCATGGATTGGCAGGATTAATATAGTAAAAATGGCCATCTTGACGAAAGCAATCTATAGATTCAATGCAATCCCCATCAAAATTCCAACTCAATTCTTAATAGAGTTACAGCAAATTGCAAATTCATTTGGAATAACAAAAAAACCGAAGACAGTGAAAACTATTCTCAACAATAAAAGATCTTCTGAAGGAATTACCATCCCTGACCTCAAGCTGTATTACAGAGCAATAGTGATAAAAACTGTATGGTATTGGTACAGAGACAGGCAGGAACATCAATGGAATAGAACTGAAGATCCAGAAATGAACCCACACACAAATGGTCACTTGATATTTGACAAAGGAGCTAAAACCATCCAGTGGAAAACAGACAGCATTTTAAACAAGTGATGCTGTTTCAACGGGCAATCAGCATGTAGAAAAGTAATCCAAATCGATCCATTCTTATCTCCTTGTACTAATCTCAAGTCCAAGTGGATCAAGGACCTCCACATTAAACCAGATACACTATAACTTATAGAGGAGAAAGTGGGGAAGAGCCCCAAGCACATTGGCACAAGAGAAATTTTCCTGAACAGAACACCAATGGCTTATACTCTAAGATAAAGAATCAACAAATGGGGCCTTATAAAATTGCAAAGCTTCTGTAAAGCAAAGGACACTGTCAATAGAACAAAACAGCAACCAACAGCTTGGGAAAAGATCTTTACCAATCTGACATCCTATATAGGCTAATAGGGACTCCTATAGGGAGCTAATATCCAATATATACAAAGAACTCAAGAAGGTAGACTCCAAAGAATCAAATAACACTATATAAAAATGGGGTACAGAGCTAAACAAATAATTCTTAACTGAGGAATACTGAATGGCTGAGAAGCACCTAAAGAAATGTTCAACATCCTTAGTCATCAGGAAAATACAAATCAAAACAACCCTGAGATTCCACCTCACACCAGTCAGAATGGCTAGGACAAAAAACTCAGGTGACAGCAGATGCTGGCGAGGGTGTATATGGACAAAAAGGAACACTCCACCATTGCTGGTGGGACTGCAAGCTGGTACAACCACTCTGGAAATCAGTTTGGTGGTTCCTCAGAAAATTGGACATAGTACTACCTGAGGACCCAGCTATACGACTCCTGGACATATACCCTGAAGATGCTCCAACATGTAATAAGGATACATGCTCTACTATGTTCATAGCAGTCTTATTTATAATAGCCAGAAGCTGGAAAGAATCCAGATGTCCTTCAACAGAGGAATGGATACAGAAAATGTGGTACATTAAACAATGGAGTACAACTCAGCTATTAAAAACAATGAATTTATGAAATTCTTAGGCAAATGGATGGAACTAGAAAATATCCTGAGTGAGGTAAGACAATCACAAAAGAACACATATGGTATGTACTCACTGATAAGTGGATATTAGCCCCAAAGCTCAGTATACTCAAGATACGATTCACAGACTACATGAAGCTCAAGAAGAAGGAAGACCAAAGTGTGGATGCTTCAGTCCTTCTTAGAAAGGGGAACAAAATATTCACAGGAGCAAATATGGAGAGAAAGTGTAGAGCAGAGACTGAAGGAAAATCCACGCAGAGACTGTCCCACCTGGGGACTGATCCCATATACAGTTACCAAACCCAAACACTATTGTGGATACCAAGAAGTGCATGCTGAAAGGAGCCTGATATAGCTGTCTCCTGAGATGCCCTGCCAGAGCCTTACAAATACATAGGCAGATGCTCAAAGCCAACTATTGAACTAGGCACGGGGTCCCCAATAGAGGAGTTAGAAAAAGGACTGAAGGCGTTTTAGAGGTTTGCAACTCCATAGGAAGAACAACAATATCAATCAATCAGACCCCCCCAGAGCTCCCAGGGATTAAGCCATGAACCAAGGAATACACATGGCTCCAGCTGCATATGTAGCAGAGGATGGCTTTGTCAGGCATCAATGGGAGGAGAGGTCCTTGGTCTTATGAAGGCTCGATAGATGCCCCAGTGTAGAAGAATCAAGGGTAAGGAGGTGGAAGTGGGTGGGTGGGTGGAGAAACACACTCATAGAAGCAGGGAGAGGGAGGATTGGATAGGGGGTTTAGGGGTGGGGATGGGGAACCAGGAAATGGGATAACATTTGAAATGTAAAGAAAATACTCAATAAAAAAATTAAAAAAAAAGAGGAAATGAATATATCCCTTAAAGAAATACCAGAAATATCATTAAACTGGTAAAAGAATGAAATAAAATCATTCAATACCTGAAAATGGAAATAGAAGCAATAAAGAAAACACAAACTGAGGGAATCCTGGAGAAGGAAAACCTAGGGAAGAGAATAGGAACTATAGTCACCACCAAGAAAATACAATAAATGAAAACATAATCACAGGCATTTGAAGATACAATAGAAGAAACTGGCGCATGAGTCAATGAAAATATTAAATCTAAAAACTTCCTGACACAAAACATCCAGGATATCTGGGACACTATGAAAAGTCCAAACCTAAGAACAATTGGAATAAAAGAAGGAAGGATTCCCAGCTCAAAGGTCCAGAAACTATCTTCAACAAAATCATTTTTAAAAACCCCATAACTCGCCTGGCAGTGGTAGCACATGCCTTTAATCCCAGCACTTGGGAGGCAGAGGCAGGCAGATTTCTGAGTTCAAAGCCAGCCTG
>NW_022196904.1:9243793-9245514 GCF_008632895.1 Mastomys coucha
AAAAAAAATACCATAACTCAGATAGATGCCTATAAATTTACAAGAAGCTTACAGAAAGCCAAATAGACTTAACCAGAAAAGAAAATTCTCCTGCCACATAGTAATCAAAACATTAAATGTACAGAACAAAGAAAGAATACTAAAAGCTGTGAGAGAAAAATACCAAGTAAGACATAAAGGCAGACCCCAAAGAACCAATCCTCGATGCTATGAATGATACTCTGCTATGCTTGCAGACAGGAGCTTAGCATAACTGTCTTCTGAGAGACTCCACTTAGCAGCTGACCAAAACAGATGCAGAGACCCATAGCCAAACATTACATGAACCTCAGGAAACTTTGTGGGAGAGTTGGAGGAAGGAGTAAGAAACACAGAGGGATAAAAACTTCATATGATAACCAAGTCTAAAAACTGATATAGCTGTCTCCTGAGATGCCCATATGACAACCAAGTCTAAAAACTGTTAGGCAAAGAATCAACTAATCTGGACACTTGGGAGCTCCAAGAGACTGAACAATAAACCAAAAAACATGCAAGGACTAGACACAGATGTTCCTCAAAATCCCACAACCCTGTGCATATATGAAGCAGATGTGCAGCTTGATCTTCATGTGGGTCACACATCAACTGGAGTGGGGGCACACTCTGACTCTGTTGCTTATCTGTAGATCCTCTTCCCCTAACTGGGCTATCTTGTTTGGACTTGGTGGGAAAGAATGTACCTAGTCCTGCAGTTGACTTGAGGTACCAGGGTAGGTTGGTTCCCTAGAGGGACCACACCATTCTCAGAGGTGAAGAGGAGGAGAGAGGGTACTGTGAGGAAATGAAAAAAGGAGATGTGGGGGGATGAACATAAAATGAATAAATAAACTATTGCAAAAAAAAAACAGAAAATTTAGAAGGACAAAAGAAACCACAGCAAAAGCAGAAAAATGATCTGCCTGTCAGTTTCCCACATGCTCAGCAACTGTCATCACCTCATGACACTTTCAGCACTTTGGCATTGTAATTTTGTGGGTATGCATGTGAGGGGTATGCTTTGATTACCAAGCAGAGATCAGAGAACAAATAACTGATGCCACTTCACTCCTTCTACCACGTGGGTTCAGGTATCACGTACAAGTTTTCAGGCTTATTGGCAAGCATTTAGACATCTTCTAACCTCTCCTTAACAAAGTTTAATGGTGAGGACTTTGAGCAATACATATGGAGAGAATAGTCAGTAACCATCTATATGTCCATTCTAAACCCAAGAGTCATTTGTGTTTTGTCCTAGGTATCTCACTTGAATCTTGGTCTGTCTTTTAAATACCTTTGATCCACAAAGAAACTGTGAGCCTCAATCATGCATCTGGTCCTGGTGACTTCTCTGAGGACAGACACCTTCTGTGGAGCATCTAACTCTGCCTACCCTGATGTACCTGGTGGCCTTGCCTTAGCCAGGCAAGGGTGTTCTTCTCGGGTTTCAGCAAGATGATGTAGCACTTGGGGATAAAGATGCCACCCAGAAGCCCAGCAGTGGAGGCCAGGATGGAGAAGATCTCTACAGCCACAGTGGACTTGCCCCGGGCACTGTGGTACAGGGGCAGGAAGGCTGTCCAGACACTGCAAAAGAGCAGCATGCTGAAGGTGAGGAACTTGGTCTCATTGAAAACATCTGGTAGGCCCCTAGCCAGAAAAGCCACAGAGAAGGTACCCCCTGCCAGGAAACCTAAGAAGCC
>NW_022196904.1:9246049-9250009 GCF_008632895.1 Mastomys coucha
AATCCCAGTGGTTCCTCAAAGGCCAGGAAGATCTCTGTCCTGGGCAGGCAATGGTCTCTGGTATGGCTCGAGTACTGCTCCTTGGGGCACAGACGGCATCTCTTCATGTCTGTGGGAGACACAAAGACGTCATTTCTGTAACACTACAGGAACTACACTATCTCTGAAGGAAGGTATTTCAAACATTGCCTGCTCTTGCATTAACTAATATATATATGAATTATTCTTGGTGAACAGGACTAGGATATAATATTAGTGGAAGAGGCACAAAGGAAAAAATGTACACTCTATATCTGTTTTATGTGAGGGTGTTGTTTCTATCTTAAGACAGTGTCTCCTGTAACTCAGCCTGGCCTTGAAGTAGCTGAGTAGTAGATTACCTAGAATTTCTCAGTCTCCTTCCTCATACTCTTAAATGCTGTGATTATAGCACTGCACAACTATACCTAATGTATGTGAGTTTATGTGTGGGCATGCTTGTGTGTACATACATGTATATATGTTGGGTGCACATGCACATGGAGATCAGAAATTAACATCGGATATTTTTTCTCAATCATTTCCCTAAAATGATTTCCCTTATTTTTTTAACCAAGTTTATTCATATTTTGTATATAGATTATATATTTATACTTTTTGGTATGTATATATGTGTGAGGGCTCAAACATGCCATGGTGAGCACTTGGAGATCTGGACTTTGGGTCTCAGGAGCTGATCTCAGGTTGTCAAAGCTGACAATGAGTATTCAAAGACAGTTCTCTAGTATCAACAACTTATTCTTTTAAGATTTACTTTATTTTACTTATTGAGTGTTTTATCTGCACATACATGTGTACATGATATGAATGTGTGGTATATACAAAAGTCAGAGGACGGCATCACATGCCCTGAAACTGGAGTTACACATGGATGTGAGCCATCATGTGGGAGCGCTTAACTGAGAAGCCATCTCTCCAGACCCTCTTCACCTTTGTTGTTGAGACAGGATCTCTACTGAACCTAGAAATCACTGACCAGCAACAATTCACTTCAATTATGTGACCTTTTTAATGGCTGGTACTTTCCCCAATAGTACTAGGTCATACTAACAAATGTTTTAGAGTTTACCCGAAATATTCATTTGTTAAAGTCCTGTCCATCAGTATCTGAAAATGGAACTGTATTTCCCAGTAAGTAAACTACAGATGAGGTAATAAGCATTCATCTATTCTAATTCTCTATGGCTTCCTACTTCGCAACCCATGGTGAATTCTCTTGGTCCTTCTTTTCTTCCACTCTTACACTCTCCAATTCTTGGTAATGCTTGATGCATATCTGAAGTCCCAGCCTATTCTCTCCTGCCCATCTATACACTGAATCAGAGGTGATGGAATAGAATTTTTACACATCATTGAAAAGTTCATGATTGACTATATCAGTGTCTAGACTACAACCATATCTCTGGTGCAGCAATCAGCACCTGAGGACACAGTGCCCAAAATCAAAGCCAACATCTACCATCAAGACACACATGAACTGTTCTCTTCTCTTGCTCCCTTACACTCTTCCCCTTCTAAAAGAAAAAAAACAAAAACAGAACAAAACAAAACAAAAAAAGAGACACACATGAAAAAGAAATTGCCATGGCAAGGCCAAGATGGCAAGTAATAGAACATGGGGCTGGGAAGTAGGCAAGGCAAGCATTCTCAGGTTAGAATAGCTCAAAATCTTCCCAGCTATAGTGACTAAAGCCTTTAATGAATATGTCTCTGAATCATTATTCAAGGCAACAGCTGGAATAGAAATGCACTTACTTTTACAATGTTTGCCAATGAACAATCCATTAGGCTATATAATTATGGATGATTCATTTGCCTTTCTCAATAAAGCACTTATCAAGGAACAATTATAAGGGAAGTATTCCCAATGGTGGTCCTACATAAGTCCACAGGAAAGCAGAGACTGGCACACCTCAGTAGATGTGTGACGTGGTATGAATGAGAATGGTCCCCATAGGCTCATATATTTGAATGTTTGGTTCCTACAGGGTTAAGAGATGGATTGGGGGCTGTACCCTTATTGGAGGATGTGTGTCACAATATGTGGCCTTTGAGAGCTCACCCCACACCAGGTCTACTCTCCACATTAGCAACTGCATGTTGCCTGTGGATCAGAACTTAAGCTCTCAGATACTGTTATAACACCATTCCCAATTGCCTCCTGCCACATGTGCTGCCATTATGGCCAAGGACTCAGCCTGTGAAACTCTAAGTAAGCCCTACTTTAATAAGTCTCTTTTAGAAATTACCTAGGTCATGGTGTCTCTTTACAACAGTAGAACACTTACTAAGACATTGGAGAAATACAGGAGGTTCATGGTGCCCTGTGGATCACTCAGATTCCAGGTCCATAAGCCCTTACCTCTTTGGTCTGCAAACTGTCCCTCAGGGCATGGGCTGCAATCAAAACAGCAGTGGGGGGCTCCCAGTTGGGGTACCTGGCTGAACCCTGGAAGGCAGCTTTCACTGCAGATGGAGGTGGGCACCTAGTAACAAGGGGCATAGTGTCACCAGTGACTCTCCAGGGATGAAGATGCTTGAACTCACACTGAGAAGCAGAACAAAAGAGTTTCCTCTCACCCCACTAGAAGAGAGGCCTTTCAGAAAACATTTCTGCCCAAGTGATGCCAAACTGTAGAGGTACCATTGTGTGTGATAGAAGATGGGCTACATACAGTTTCCTTAGCTAATGGCTTCGAAAATATAGGAAATTGTGTGAGGGGTTGGCTCCAAATCTCTCTGTAGCTCATATGTTAACAATTGAAGGTAAAGGGCTATAGAGATGGCTCAGCTGTCAGGAGTACAGGCTGCTCACTCACAGAAGCAAGGTTCAATCCCCAGCACCCACAGAGCACCTCACACTATAACACCAGTTCCAGAGGCTCCAATTCCCTCTGCTGGCTTCCTCAGGCACCAGGTGTACATATAATACACAAATATTTGGGCAGGAAAAATATCCATACATGCAAAATAAACAATGAAAACTATAATAATATCAGACATTACAGAAGCACTGCCATTACCTTCTGTTAGGTCAGGCTGTTTGTCTCAGTTACTCAGAAACCATCAGTTTTCCACTGTTTCCCTCTATTTATCTCTTTTCTTTCTTTTAGATACAGTCCATAGCCTAAGCATGCTTCCTTTGATACTCTCAACATTCTCTTTCTTATTCTGATGTTCCCTGCTGACTTGTGGCTGCTTGCAGGCCTCTGTGCTTAACTCAGAAGACATGACTGTCTTTCTTTCCCTTCCCTATCTCCCTCCCCTGTAAAGATGTAGAGATTTACAGTTTGACTGTCCTGTGGTTTTCTCATAAACTCAAAGTGTTATTGAGCTTCAGAAAGACTAAAATTGTAGACAATGGCTCCGTTAAAACACACACACAAACACACACACACACACACACGTGAACTTTCAGAGTACACTCTTCATGGGACTTACAAGGACTGACTCAGTTTCTCTTGGCACAGCTCTACTTCCAGGCAAGGATCATCAAGATAGAAATGTGGGGTGCTGAGGTATCTGCCACAACAGAAAGCAGCACAAATCCTAACCAGGACAACCCCATTGAAAGATACTTCAAAATGATACTCTGAACACTTACCATGTATTCTTTCTGCTTGACAAATACAAGAATAGGAGAGTCATTTTCATGTGGAAACCTTAAGACCACCATAGACAGGTGATGCCACCAGATCTAAGTTATACCAAGTTGCAGAGGAGTGGCTCTGTCCACTGGCATATGCTGAAGTCCAGCACAGTATCATAGGATTACCCACGAAAGACAGCAAGGGTAGTAATGGAAATCAGGGCCATAAGCTGATGGCTTCTTGTGATTTAACTCTCTAACTCTTTGCTATTTTGTGACCAAAAGCAGTTGGCTTCTGGCAATTAAATCCTCCTCACAGAATCGGGGGGGGG
>NW_022196904.1:9250019-9261675 GCF_008632895.1 Mastomys coucha
GGGGGGGGAGCTTAGTTACTCCAGTTCAAGTTCTTTTCTCTTTGACCCAGGCTTCTCACTGGCCAGGCAAGAGGCTTACATTTTGTTAACGCTTTGTGAACCAAGGAGGAATGGAAAGAAAAGGAAAGGAAAGGAAAGGAAAGGAAAGGAAAGGAAAGGAAAGGAAAGGAAAGGAAAGGAAAGGAAAGGGAAATTTCAGGCACATACAAAGACACACATACTAGATGAAGATAAAGAAGGCTACACAGTCACTTTTTTATAGTTCTTAGTTTTTATACTTTCTCAAGATAATTGATCACATGATTTTCTAAGCTTTTTTACATTACATAAGTTCATAGTAAGTTTAAGTCAATAGTTCATGTCATAGATCTATAAGACTTAAGGAGATACAGCAGAATAGTTTACATGTCTTTCAATTAAGACTAGTACCTATGCTAGGCGGTGGTGGAGCACGCCTTTAATCCCAGCACTTGGGAGGCAGAGGCGGGTGGATTTCTGAGTTCGAGGCCAGCCTGGTCTACAAAGTGAGTTGCAGGACAGCCAGGGCTATACAGAGAAACTCTGTCTCGAAAAATCAAAAAAAAAAAAAAAAATAGACTAGTACCTAAACATTCTTTATCTGTTACTAGCTACATAAGTTAATTATAAGTTTAAAGCAATAATTTTTATGTCATAAATTAGCACTGTTTTGTCAAGAAACAAATCATCTGCCTTTTGTCTTACTTTTTTGAAGCATTGTATAGACAGACTAGTCAATCATTTATTTTCTGTCCTTGAACCTATAATAAATTGCCCTTACCAAGTTTATAACCTTTAGTTACCAGTTAGTGGCCTCATTCCTAACCTAAAAAAGAATGTTATCCTTGACTGTACATTTGTTCCAAACCTGCTTTCTTTTTCTAGTACAATTATCTTGTGACACATGACACTATTTGCAGCTTTTATGATATAGGGGCCTTGAGATTACTTATATCAATTTAGGAATGCAATAAAATCATTATCAAGAATTAAGAAATCATCAATTCATCTATACAACATTACTACAAGAAAGTACAGATTCATATTGATTCTGCAGGAGACCTGCCAAAAAGGGTGGGTTGATACACAGGAATCACCAGGGTATATAATAGTGACAGGAAAGGCATATCAGCAGCCAGAAGCAAACCTAAGATGAGGTCTCTGAGGACCCCATATCTCAGAGAACACCCATCACAGCTATGTGAAATGGTGGGCCATCTCCAAAAAATTCACTTGCTTGCAATAGCCTTTCCTAGATGGCTTATGATAGGCATAGGACAGGAAGCTGAGTTATTTTGATGCAACAGACTACACAGACAGGTCTATATCAAAGCAGCTGATAATTTTGTTAGTAAACATCAGCAGTTGAGCCTCATAGGTTTCCCAAAGGATTGTGTATAGCACTACTGGTTACAAGATGGTGGATTTTTTTAAGAATCATTGGATATTGATGCATGTGACCTAATCAATTCCTCGATGAACTTGTAATTTAACATACTGTTGAAGATGGTGGAAGGAGAACATGAGAATTAATTGAGGAATGTGTCACGGGGGCTATGCACTTGTAAGAAGAGTTTGCCTATCTGATCTATTTATACCACCGCCTCTAACTCACTGGTCCCATGAATTGGGAAACTTCTTCCACTGGACACACCTGTTGCCAAGACATATTGCCTCAACCACACATACCAAAAACAATATTCAATCTAGCATTGGACCTCTCATACCATGAGTCAATAAAAAAACCTTTCCTCACTTCACAGTATCTCTAGTATTTGACATATATGGAAAATCTATCATATCAAGTAACCTGAGAGTGTCTGCTGAGACCACTTCCCAGGTAGCACATGAGAAGGTGTTTGGCTTAGTGGGTCACAATCTTCCTTTTTTACAGAGCAATTCCAGAATACAGACAATGAAATTACTCTCAAAATACCAAGAGATACACATTCTGATTCTATTTTGTGAGTCTTGTATGTTTTGGTTTTTTTCCCTCATTTTATACAAGTGTCTATGTGTATGTGTGCTTTTAAATCTATGTAGGATCACATGCATGTATATTCTACTACATGTGGAGGCCCAAGGTTACTGTTGGGGATCATCCTCCAATGCATTTCTACTATGCACATTGATGCTCAAAGTAAAACCATGAGATAACTTATATGGCAAGTCTCACTAGCTAACTTGCTGTGATCATCCAATTCATTCCACCTTCAAAAACAAAATACAAATAGAACACAGTGCCCAGTTAGCATGTACAAGTTTACTGGAGATCTAGTCTGGACCTTGCTTGCCTGCATAGCAAACATTTTAACCAGTGAGCCCCAATCTCTGATATATTCATTTTTGCTAGTCAATAAGTATCACTCAAATGAAGGTCTCTTGTAAGGTAGAGAGCTGGTCAGTTATAACTGCATAGTCTACATCCACTTCATGCGTAAGTAGACATGAGGAACCCTGGAATTTCCAGAGAATTTGAAACAATAGATAACAGTTATCTCTGTATTCTGGGAACTTACTTGGAGATCCTTCTTCAACAGAACCTTCATTTTGTTCCCTGAAGACTCTTGAGGATCTATCAAGCCTACATGGACCAAGTGGAATAAACCTACGAGAGTCTTCCGCCCTTGGAAAATGTCAAATTTTGTCACCAAATCTCCATTGGCATCAAACATAATCTTGATTCCATCCGGAGTCTTGAAGTGTACCTTTTTGAGGGCATGGAGCAGCTGAGATAAAAAGGGAAATATTGTTGAACAATCCAGGGACTGTTCAGTGTCTTGTCCAAATGGTGTCTGAAGGGATACCGAGCCACTTCAACCAAAAACTATCCACAGTAATCATAAGGAGTGTAAAGGACCTGTGATGTTTCCAAGCACTCAAGAAAATATTCTAGCTTTACTAAAGTAATCATTTATAATACTTGATCCAGATCATTTTTAAGAGAGAAAACACATCTCACACACAGTGGGGATTTCAGAGAACATCACAAGAATGCTCTGTTCTGCTGCAATGTGAGACACAGGAACTGAACTTATGCTTGGAGACAAGAGCCTTTACCCACTGAGCCATCTCATCAGCCTTAAAATTGAACCCAAAACATCACAGTGTGATGCTGGCTCTAGTGTCTCATTTGGCTGTGCATTGTCTTCACACTTCCCGTCATACTCTTTAGACTCCAAACCCTAGCAAGCCTTCCACAGACTGGCCCCAGCCGACCTAGATCTCCCAATCACTCTGACCAGTCTGTCCCATTCCTTCAGCCCCACACAATGGAGACATCTTATTTGTCTCCATTCTAGAGTATTCGCACATGCTGTCCCTACCATCTGCAATCCTATCACTTCTTCCCATAGTGAGATTTCATATCCTTGGTTAAGACCTCAGGTATTTCCTGATAGAACTTCTCAGGCCTTTCTAGGCCCTTCACTTGCTCATCACTCCTTCATTTACTTTACATCTTCATCCTAGATTACATACACACAGTTATCACCATGCTCATACATGGTTATTTTGTGACAGCATCTTACTGTGTAGTCTAGGTTGGCATGGAACTTGATTCTCTTTCCTCAATCTCCTGTGTACTAACATGATAGGCATGTGTCATTGAGCCTGGCTTCCTGTAATTTCTAACCTGTCCATCTCAGCCAAAAAGCCAACAACTATAACTGTTCTTCTGGTTCAAAACTATGTGTATCTTTCACCAAGCACACTGAGACTCAGATAATCTCACTAAAGGTTATGAAAAACATAGCTCTTCCTTAGCCACCACACTCACTTTACCTCATCAGTGAGTAATGTGTCTTCCTGGGTCATCTTGCAGATTTAGGCCTATTCTACCCAAAGCAGACTGGAAAACATAAATGACAGATAGATAGATAGATAGATAGATAGATAGATAGATAGATAGATAGATAGATAGATAGATAGATACTGGATACTGGGGGAAAATGAGAAATGTTTTATATAAATGTATGAAATTTTAAAATGATAGTATACATAGAAAATGAGGTAATAACATGAGAGTTGGCTCAGTCATTAAAGTTCTTGCCACGCAAGTTTTAATTCAAATATCCAGAACCATCCTAAATGACAGGTGAATGTGGCAGTCCCTCTGTAATGGCAGCTTCATAGAGGTGGAGAGAGGCAATACAAAGAGTAAGTTATCTACCATCACAAGCCATATCAACAAGTTCTGAGTTTGAGTGAGAGACCATGCCCCAAAGAATAAAGTAGAAGAGTGGTTCAAGGGTAATTCCTCATATCATCCTAAGACATTCTCAAAGATATGTACACACATCTCAATCATGTGCCTACATGCCTACGTGTGTGTGTGCATGTGTGTGCGTGTGTATGTGTAAAATGGCATTAGATATCTCTTTAAAATTCTGACTTTTAACATGCCTGTGCTAAAAGCATCCACTGCATATATAAGCTCACATTTGGGACAATAAAATGTTTACTATTATATGAAAATTAAATGTACTAGGCATCTTGTATTTTTATAAAGTAACCCACTGGGACTGGATTCATTTGATATCACACACACACAGCATGGATTCCTTGTACAATGAAGCTTCTATGGTGGCCCTCAGTGCAAATATAGAACATCCTTGCTGAAGTACATAGCCTGCTACACTTCTATAGCTTAGTAAAAACCATTATGCCTGTTCCCCAACCATCCCTGAGTCATCCACTCCACACATTTTTCTCACCTGCCAGGGTTGGAAGTTGTGGAAGTTTGTACCTTTCCTCTCCTGGTGCTCACAGGCTAGCATATTGTGCAGGGCATGAGCAATGCTGTAGACAGCTGTGTAAGCAGCATCAATTTTACTCACTTCTGGGAATGCATGTGGCTTGTTTTTCAGACTCTCATTCCCTGTGCAGAACTGGACACCCTCTGTTACTGTGCTGTTCTGGTTGGGCCATGTACAATCAAAGGTGAACTCCCAGAACCTCTTTATAAACATGTCTTCTGGGGTCTGGCTGGGGCGCAGGTGAGCAAGGAACTCTGGGAAACCAATTGCTCTACTGCTATGATACAAAAGACCAAATGAACCTTGCAACACCTGGGAAATGCCTGGAATGGTCAGAGCAAGTACCATATGCAGAGTGTCCTTGCTGACCCATACCTGGCCTGAGATAGAGACAGCCAGTAAGCCATTCAAAATGAGCTGAAAATTTGAATTGCTTAAGAAAACAAGAACAACTCTGGCTGTACATTTTTGCATCTTCTGGACAGTCTCTTCAATCTTCCCCAAGGACTGATGGGAAGGGACATGGAGGTGAGACTCAATGCACACACCAGCTACACTCAGCTGCTGAGTGGCCAGAGAGCTGGCCTGCTGCCCAAAGTCATCATCTTGGGCCAGAATGATCACCCAGGACCACTGAAAGTGAATTATCAGCTGGGTAACTGCGTGGGAGGATGTGAGGTCACTAGTCAGGGTCCGAATGAAGGAGGGAAACTGGATCTTGTCACTCAGGCTGGGTAGCGAAGATGAGTAACTGACCTGTCAAGGGAGAGACAGGCAATAAGAGAGTAGATGAGATCCAGAATTCAGGAGCATGTTAATAGTCTGGATTGAGTTTCAGAAGGATGAGGCTGGAGGGATAGCTCAGCAGTTCTAGCCCTTACTGAACTTGTAAAGGACTCCAGTTAGATCCACAACACCCACATCAACTGGCTCACAACTGTTTATAACTCCAGGCCCAGGACATCTGACATTTGCTTCTGGCTTCCTCCCACACCTGTTGTGTACATTGACACAGATATATATACATACACATAAATGTATCTCATAATCTAAAGCATAACAATTTTCATGAAAAGAAATGAAAATAATATTTTGTGTGTAGCTTTAGCTACCACACCTAGCTTCAGGAACAGGTCATGAAACCAGCCCCAACCCAAGCTTCCCTTGAATTCATGTATAAGAGACACACACACACACACACACACACACACACAGAGAGAGACAGAGAGAGAGAGAGAGAGAGAGAGACAGAGACAGAGAGAGACAGAGAGACAGAGAGACAGAGAGACAGAGAGACAGACAGAGAGAGAGACAGAGAGAGAGAGACAAAGAGACAGAGACAGAGAGATGTTACATTTCAACTTGCCTTTGGACACAATTACTGGACACTACTATCTCTCGCTTGGAAAAGTGTGCCCTTAACAATATTCTTATCACTGCACCTCCCACCTCCCTAAACCTTAGTTGCTAAGATACATCTAGTCCCTGCTAAGCATCCCTGACCACTCACCTGTAGGAGAGGTCACAGGTCCCACTCCTCCTAAGACCTCACATGGCTGCTTAGTTCTTTTCTCTCCTCCCTTGCATCTGTCTCTTTTCCTCCAGGGACCTGGAAGTCCCACCTATTCTTTCTGCCAAGCAATTGGCCCATGGCTTCTTTACTGACAGATCAAGAACCAATTGAGGTGCAAGACAGCATCAGAACCATCCCTACAATAACTCTTTGTAAAACGTGCTGATTCTACCAAGCAACTGTATGTCCTTCACTAGCCAATCATCACAGACAGCCCTGTGGCTTCTCAAAAGAAGCCCAGAACCATATCTTTCCTTGTACTACTGTCAGCATCTATCCTTCCCACTGCCCACTCATATATTCCAGCACCTCAGGAAGGCTTGGTCTGATTCTCTCATTTGCAAACATCTGTTAGGATGTTCTTTAGAAAATCTGCGTGTGTGCCTATGTGAGTGTGTGTGTCTGTGTGTGTGTCTGTGTGTCCATGTCTGTGTCTGTCTGCCTATCTGTGATGATGTATGTATAGGCATAGAAGACAAATTTGGGAGCTGGTTTTCCAGAGGCTCAAACTCAGGTCATCGAGCTTGTTAGCAAGCACCTCTACCCAGTGAGCCATCTTGATGCACCTGATAAGAACAAATGAATTATGGGCTCTTATCAGAACATCATTGGGAGGTTTGCCAGATTTAAGAGAAATGGGAATCTGATTATCAATTTGTTGAGGAAGAGGTGTTACTATACTCTTAAAACAGAGAGTACTTGGAGATGTAACAAGTGGGTTCTCCGTCTGTGGCGGTTTGGTCTTGTCTGGTGTGGTCTGATGTGGTCCAGTCTAGTCTGTTTGATTTTGAGAGCCACCAAATGTGGCTGGTAAGCCTCAGAGTATGAGTGAAAACCTTCTTCCACTACAAGATGTGTAAAGTTTATACTGTCTTAAAACAAAGGCCCTAGCATCTGGTTGCTTCATGTGGAGGGAAAAGGTTCAGTCAAACTCATGCATGTGGTCTTGCCAGGCTGTGCAATAAAACAGAAGCTATTCTGTTATGTTTGGATTGCAGATAAGCAATGATCATTTCTATGTATAAGTTTGTCCTGTGAAACACAAATTACTATTTGAAAACAAATTATATTTTAATACAAATATTGGGACAAACTTAGTCTAAAAACAATTAATTGATTCTCAGAAATTCAATTTTTTGTTATTATCTATGAATGAGTGTTTCACTCATGATTTGCACCACACATGTGTCTGCTAACCATGCAGGAGAGAAGAGGGAGTCATATGTCTGGAAATGGCGTTACAGATTCATATAAACCACCATGTAGTTATTGGAACTTGAAATTTTTCTAAAAGAATTCCCAGTGCTCTTCACCTCTGAGCCATATCTCCAGCCCTGAAATTCAAATTTAACTAAAATTTCTCTTGCAGTCCTACAAGTTGGAATACAAGAAGTTCTTTTAAAATAGTTAATATATTAAGTTTCTATTCTAAGCATAATAGTGCCCAGGACTCAGACATCAAAGGAAAAAAGATCAAGAGCTCAAGAACAGCAACCTAGGTTACACAGAAGGATGCTGCATACACAAACACACACACACACACACACACACACACACACACACACGTACACGCACACACACACACGCACACACACATGCACACACACAATACACACACAAAACAAACAGAAATAAAGTTTGTGTTTGGGTGTATGATCTTGTACAGAGAAGAAAAATGAAGCTTCTACTACTTTAAATATACCTTATTTGGAGGGATGGAGAGATACCAAGGTGGCTAAAAGCACTTGCTCAAAATCATGAGGATAGGAGCTCAGATCCTAGTACTCATGTAACAAGTTGGGCATCCCCTTCGTGACAATACCCTCAGCACCAGGAGGTGTGCACACAGGAGGCTGGGTGAAGTTTTCAAATGTTCAGCCTAACCAAGAAATCATGGGCTGTAGGCTCAAGAAGAGATCTCAACTCAAGGGATAGGTGGAGAGTGATGAAGGAAGCCTCTTCTGGCCTCTACAGATATGGAAAGGTTCATGTACATACACACACATGTGCACACTGATACAGACACAGTTGCTCTCCCTTTATAATAATAATAATTAATTGATGGATTGATTAATTTGGTTATGGAAAGATGGGTGAGTGGTTAACACTACTTGCTCCTTTTTCATAGGACCCAAGTTTAATTTCCAGCACCCTCGTGGCACATAAAAAACATGTAACAACAGTTCTAGACAGTCCAGTGCTTTCTTCTGATGGCCACAAGTACCAAGTGTTCATGTGGTTATATAAAATGAAAAATACTAAAAAATATTTTTTAAATAATAAAAAAATTTTCTCACTTTTATTATCAATGCAGGGGATGATAATCATTTCTAAATTATCTATACATGGAGGAGAGAACCATGTTGGACATGGAGAATATTCAGGGAACCTTGTCCTCAGTAGAGTTGCTCACTACTGTGACCATCACCATCGATATAACTATCATCACATTCACCACATTCACTAAAGAATAAGGCTTTGAACAACTCACCTGGGGAAACTTGTACAGCCCCAGAAGTCTCGCCATGGAGACAGACAGTGATGACCGTGTGTCCCCAACCAAGGCAGCCTGAGGAGAGCCATGCTGGCATGTGTAGTTGGGGATGGGCTCCCCCTGCCCTGTGAGGAAGCCCATTGTCTCATAGAGGGCTCCATGCACTGAGTCCCCAGAGTTCCGAATGGAGAAGCCCAGTGTCAAATTGGGCAACAAGTGAGCACTCCTATTAATCTCCTCAATGGCAAAGACCAAACTCTGGGCCACCCGGTAGCCCCACATGGAGACACTGAGGGAAAGAGAAGCCCACAATAATCACTCATTATGCAGTAAATGGAATGAAAACGAACACTGTGATTCAAGTGATCTGACTAAAAATGTACATTTCCACAAATACTTGCACCGAGATGTGCACAGGAGAACATTCCAGAAGAGTCAACGGGGAACCAGAGGAAAGGCAGAAACAGTAATCAAAGGGAGAGTTTCACAAGACAGGAGGGACATTTGAAGATCTATTGCAGGAGCTGTATCAGTGGCTCACTTGTTTAATCCCACCACTTGAGAGGAAAAGGGAGGTAGATCTCTGTGAATCGGAAACCAGAGACTGATCTACATAGCTAGTCCAAGAAAGCTAGACCTACACAGAGAGACCCTGTCTCAAGGAAACAAGGAAAATAAATCTATTGAACAGTATGATTTATTATAATTATAGTAACTAACATCTATTTCAAAATTGCTGGCATTAAGAGCCAGAAGATAGGAGGACAGGAAGTGAAATGCTACCTTCAGGACATGACTCAGACACTGCATGCATGGGAGCCTGTCAATGGCCAATCATTCACTGGCAACTTCTTTGCTTGGCCATACTTTTCCTTGTTTAACTATTGGTAACTGACATATTAAGCCAGGCAGTGGTGGGACACACCTTTAATCCCTGCACTTGGGAGGCAGAGGCAGATGGATTTCTGAGTTCAACGCCAGCCTGGTCTACAGAGTGAGTTCCAGGACAGCCAGGGCTATACAGAAAAACTCTGTCTCAAAAATACAAAAAAAAAAAAAAAAAAAAAAAAAAAGAAAGAAAAAAAAACTGACATATTTTAGGTTAAAGACTGCCATTTTCTTCAGTCTTGTAACTAACATGTGACCCCCACCAGGCTCCAATGGACATTCCTAACCCACGGCCACACAAGACAGCCCCAGTTAAAAATCAGTGGGTACAAAACAAAAAGGCAGGAATGTGGGAAAGGGACCTCCAGTGTAGAGGAGGTAATGAGAGGTAACAGAAGGAAAATAAAAGGGGCTGGGGAATGAGAATAAACTATGCCATATAAACACATGAAATCATCAAAGAGTAGGTCTAATAAAATATTAAAACATATATATATAAACAACACCAAAACTACTCAACAGGTCACATGTATTTTTTACATATTTATTCAAATGTATCTATGCAACAATAATAATGATTAAAGAATAAAAGGACATGAATTTAAAAGTGAGATTGCATATGGAAAGTGCTTAAGGAAGGAGAAAAGATAGATGATAGATGATAGATAGATAGATAGATGATAGATAGATAGATAGATAGATAGATAGATAGATAGATAAATAGATAAGCAGACAGATGAACAGACAGAGAGATAGGGAATGTTCAGACAGGGTTTTTCTGTGTAGTCCTGATTGCCTGGAACTCACAGAGATCTACCTGCCACTTCCTCTTGAGTGCTGGGATTAAAAGCGAGTTCCACAACATCCAACTGATATTACATTTTAATTAAATTTTTTAAATTGTTATTGTTGAGAATAGATTTTTTCTTTTAATTTTGAATCTCCATATCACTTAATCTAACCTTCTAATGTATTTTTCAACAATGCTCACAATGTGTGTGTCTGTGTATGTGTGTTTGTGTGTGTGTCTGTGTGTGTGTGTATTTGTGTGTGTGTCTGTGTAGTGTTTATGGGTTTATTTCCCTCTAAGAGTATGAAGGCTGATGTGATATCAGGATATCATCTCAGCTGTTTCTTCATCCTTTAAAAACATTATTCTGTGCACATGTGTTTTTATAGACACACACATGCTACAACACATGTAGGTCAGGAAACAAGGTTTTGAGTCAGTTCTCTTCCTCCACCTTTATGTGGGATCCAGGAAGAGATCACTCAGGTCATGCATCAGGCTTGCATGCCAACCATTTTAGCCCATGAGCCTTCTCCTCTCCACCTTACGTTTTGTGACAGGTAACCTCACTAAACCCAAACTTCACCCACTCAGCCAGGCTGCTGGCCAGCAATCTTTAAGAATATTCTTGTCTCTCTATTCCTAACCAGGGTTACAGATGCTCAATATACTAAGCTTTTATATGAGTTCTGGGAATCCAAACTCTAGCTTCAAGCTCACACAGCAGACACTTCACCAACTCAGGCATTTCTCCAGCCCCTAAAACCTTAACTCCTCATTCTCCTGTCACAACTGTCACATTAGACTTTAAATATTCACATGTCCAAAAATTGAATGCGTAAATGAAATATTTGTTGGTGACTTTGATTAATCACTCTATACTATATACATTTTACCAAATATATACATACAATTATTATTCATTAGTTTAAGAAATAACATGGTAGACAAGTATGATGGCACACACTTGTGATTCCAGCACTTAGGTATAGGCTGGAAGACAGTGACTTCTACAATAGCCTCATCTACACATTCAGACAGACACTGTTTACAAAGAAGAAGCAGAAGAGAAGGAGGAAAGGAAAAGAAGGAAGGAAGGAAGGAATGAAGGAAGGAAGGAAGGAAGAAAGGATGGA
>NW_022196904.1:9262300-9266661 GCF_008632895.1 Mastomys coucha
AAAAAAAAAAAAAAAAAGTAAATGTAAACATTCAAAACGGAATAGTAACAACAAAGGCTATGTAGACAAGTACTCTGTGCAACAGTACATTGGAAACACTGGGACAAAAATGGACACAGAATGGTTGTGGATAAGGCTCAGTTCATGGAGTAAGATCCTCATTAACTAAGTATGGTAGTACACCCTATAACCCCAGGACTCAGGAGGTGGAGGCAGGACAATCAGAAATTCAATGTCATCCTTGACTATCTAGTGAACTGGAGGCAACGTGAGACTCTTAGAAAAAATAACTAACAAAAGGAATAAAGTATAGAGGAACCATGGGAGGCTGGTGCCTTATAAGAAATCTATTAATTACACAATTACTCATTTAACAAAATGTCTACCTAGACCCTACTTTAAGAAGCAAGGATATAAAAGGATCAAGAATCCACACCTGACTTGTGGAACTCATACATTTCTGCCAATACATGAGTACCTTAGATTTCAGTCTGGCACAAATGAGAAAGAAAGAGGGAGAGAGGTGATGTAAAAGGAGAACAGAGCTATTGCATTTACACAGAGAAAGGACATGACTATGTAGCTGGGTCTGAGAATCAATCTTTATCCAAGGCTTCACACAACCTTGTAAAACTGCTTCTGGCTTTCAGAGATCCTTAGTTTACGTGCAATACCTACCTTGAAGTCTGCAACGCAGTTGGTGGGGCAATGAAATCAGAAGGTGTACCATCAGAGAAGCGAAAGATAGAGAAGCTGCCCCCAACAATTACATCTCCAGGATGGTCAAAATGAGGACTCTGCTTTGGCAACAGCCAGGCTCTTGGTCTAGAAAGGGCAGAGCCAGAGGGACAGGCAAAGAGAACTAGAAGGAGAGTACACAGCCACATGCCTGCTAGAAGCCAGACAGCCAATGACAGGACAGACCCATATGGGGCTTTGGCTAGCATCAAAGGCTTTTATCTTAGAGATTCCCCTTGATCAAGGGCCTAAGGCTAAGACCACACTGGAAACTCAAAGCTTGCAGGCTGCTGTGGGGAGAATATTGATCAGGCATTCTTAGAGGTGAGTAACCATTAAATCTCAGAGCCATTCAAAGTTGTATTCCCCTCTCCTGAGGTTTCCTAGCCCCTCTTTATTGAAGGTCATACCTCTGGACATCATCTGCCAATTACAGGAAGGATGACAATGCACCTGGAGTGTCTCCTGGGGAAGTTGCAAGTCCAAGAGCAGCTGTGGCCATGGTGCTCAGGGCACTGTTTTGGAAAAAAGCCACAGGTGGATACAAGAAAGAAATATCCCAGTAGCAGAAGTGAAATGTGTTTAGCACATATTTCATACACTATACTCACTGTGTTGCCCCCACCCCTGCCATGTTTTTGTACTAGGTAAATCCACCAATATGTTTCATGATATTTTCAGATCTTTAAGGACATTTCTGAAACATTTTATCATGAAGAATTTGAACTTACACAAAATAATTTCAGAAAACAATAAGTGTCCTTGTCACTGTGGAGCCATGACCAATCCTCCCTGCCTACTGAGCTCCTTTTTTCTGTTATTGAAAACAAATCCCAAGGCTGAAAAGATTGTTCAGCTCGAAAAGTCACTTGATATACAAACCAGATGACTTTATTTCATCACAATACTCA
The DNA here is from genome assembly GCF_008632895.1 of Mastomys coucha. Lineage (NCBI taxonomy): Eukaryota > Metazoa > Chordata > Mammalia > Rodentia > Muridae > Mastomys > Mastomys coucha. The sequence goes on from NW_022196904.1 coordinate 9,263,950, forward strand.
TATATTGGTAGAAAAAGAGAATTAACTCTGTAAAATTGCCCTCTGATTCACCATGTAAGCCATGCCAGGCTCACGCATGTGAAAGCACACATGTGTGCACATGAACACATACACACACACACACTTCATACATACACATTACATAATTTTTATGTAAAAAGAAAAATTGCAAATGCTGTTATTCTAAATGATACATAATTTTCTAACATAACCATAATCCCATTCTTCAAGTTTAAAATAGAGTCAAAAAATATGGCTCAGCACCTTAGTAAGTAAAGACATCAGTTGCTAACCCTGATGACCCCAATTAAATCCACAAGTCCTACTGAATGGAGGGGAGAACTCACTTTTGTAACTTACCCTCCAACCTCCACACATATGCTGTTGTACTTGCATATCCAAAAAATGGATGCAAACACAAAAGGAGCGCACACACAATCACACCAATCTATCAACCATTAAATATAAAATATATTAGTAATAACTGGTTTTTTATATTTAGGCCTAAGGTTATTTAACATTAATTATCAATAGTTTGACCTTTTCTTATATATCAGACTATTATGAAAGGTCACACTCAGTAATTGATAGATAATTCTTTTTACTACTAGACTTACTGAGATATAAATCACATAGTGTACAATTCATCCATTTACATTATGCACTTTTCCAGGTGTGGGAGCAAACCTAAAATACAAACAAATACTCAGGAGGTTAAAGCAAGACAATTGCTACAAGTTTGAAGCCAGCCTGGATGCCATGGAAAGTCCCAAATGAACAAATAAAAAGTGATGACAATTTCCTGGTCATACATAAATATTTGAGTTGTCTTATAACTATTAGTAAATATAGTTTTTATTTTTGATTAAGTATGGTTGGCAGCATGAGCACAGGAATGCATGTGAACACAGAGGCCAGAGCTATTGGATCCCTGGAACTGGAATTACAGGTGGATGTGAGCTGCCGGACATGGGTCCTAGCAACCAAACTGGGGCCCTCTGAAGAAGTAGCAAGTACTCTGAAACACTGAACCATCTCTCCAGTACGACAAAGCAACTTTTAGAACTTCATGACCCCAGAGAGAGATAGTGCACCCTTACCAATTTCCTCTCAACAAAACTCAAGAAACCACTAGTCTATTGTTTGTCACTATGAGTTTGCTTCTTCAGAATATTCAATAAATTGAATATTTAACTCACTTAACTCACTATAAACTTCTGAATGATTAACTATATATTCAACAGTATACTAACTCTTATGTTTATTTCTCTTTTTATTGTTTTATTTCTTATTTTTTTAACATATATAAGAAATAAATGTAATAAACCAAATACATGGACAAAAATATAAGAAAAATATGATCGCCCCACGGTGAATGCTGCAGCCACTGGCCTGAGCCTGTTCTGACCCCTCAAGCTTAAATGCCCGCAAAGGAGAATCCCTGATGAGTTTCTCCAACTGGCCCTGCCACAGGGGAAGTTGGAGTGACAGCAGTGAATCTGCAACCCTCTCTGCCCCATCCCTGCAAGTGGAGAGCCTGAATCCAGGAAGTGCTTTAACCCAGGGTCTCACCATCTGCACCTGGTATTTACCAGAGGAGAGCTGATCTCCCAAAAGTGCTGACACAGGCTTACAGACCCACAGGAGAAACAAGCTCTACTCAGAGACAGCAAGAACATCTAACACCAAAGATCAACAGATGGGGAAAGGCAAGCTCAAGAACCCTACCAACGGAAACCTAGACTACTTGGCTTCATCAGAACCTAGTACTCACACCACAGCAAGTCCTGGATATATCAAAACAGCGGAAAGGAAAGATTTGGATCTAAAATCATATCGCAAGATGGTGATAGAGGAATTTAAGAAGAACATGAAAAACTCCCTTAAAGAAATACAGGAAAACACAGGTAAAGAGGTACAAGGCCTTAAAGAGGAAACAAAAAAAAAATCCCATAAAGAATTACAGGAGATCACAAGTAAACAAGTAGAAGCCCTTAAAGAGGAAACACAAAAATACCTTAAGGAATTACAGGAAAACACAAACAGGTGAAGAAATTGAGCAAAATCATCCAGGACCTAAAAATGGAAGTAGAAACAATTAAGAAATCAAAAAGAGAGACAACTCTGGAGTTAGAAATCTTAGGAAAGAAGTCAGGAAACAGATGCAAGCATCACGAACAGAATACAAGAGATAGAAGAGAGAATCTCAGGGGTAGAAGATACCATAGAAAACATTGACACAAGAGTCAAAGAAAATGCAAAATGAAAAAAGATCCTAGCCGAAAACATCCACGGAATCCAGGATACAATGAGAAGACCAAACCTAAGGATAATAGGTATAGAAGAGAGTGAAGACCTCCAAAATAAAGGGCCAGTAAATATCTTCAATAAAATTATAGAAGAAAACTTTCCTAACCTAAAGAAAGAGATGCCTATGAACATACAAGAAGCCTATAGAACTCCAAATAGAGTGGACCAGAAAAGAAATTCCTCCTGCCACATAATATTCAAAACAACAAATGCACAAAAAAAAAGAAAGAATACTAAAAGCAGTAAGGGAAAAAGGTCAAGTAACATATAAAGGCAGGCCTATCAGAATTACACCAAACTTCTCACCAGAGACTATGAAAGATAGAAGATCCTAGGCAGATGTCATACAGACTCTACAAGAACACAAATGCCAGCCCAGACTACTATACCCAACAAAACTCT
>NW_022196904.1:9268035-9268856 GCF_008632895.1 Mastomys coucha
TGAGAATGAAGTCACTCACTCAAGTCAAATAGCTTTGACCATAGCAGGAAGTCTGTATACAAAAATCAGGTCTACAATTCATTTCTTGGTGCAGCAGAACTATCAACTCTCAGCTTAGCTACGATGAAGGTAAAATCCTTTGGTGATGTGAGGGTCATTGAAATACAGCCTTATTACAATAAAACCCAATGTCTAAAAATTGTTCTTATTTTGGGCTTATACCACAGTAAGAGCCAAGATTTTAAACTCTACTAAATACAAAAACAAATCAAAAGACTTTATATATTTATGTTCATTTAAGAAAATACTTATATATTTATGTTCATTTAAGAAAATACTAGTAGTGATGTATTATTTTTAAGTATACAGCTAATATGTTTGGAGTTATTTAAAATTTATATTGAGAAAAATGTATTTTCACTACTGCTGTAGATGAGCATCTATATAAGACTGTTAAATTGATTGTTGTTTTATATCAAACAACTTTTATAATACTTATTTTTATAGTTATAATATTTTATAAATTTTAAGGAATATGACAAAAAAGATATTGTAGGTATTGAAGGGGGATCTATGGGAGGAGCGATGGTTCAAAAGGGGAACAAGAATGTGATTCAATTCTATTTAATTAAAATATGTTTTTAAATGTTAACAAATTCAGATAAATTGAAATCATGTAACTTTTTTCATCACAATGCAATAAAAGTTTAAAAAAAAGAAAGAAAGAAAGAAACTGGAGAGAGCATACACCAACAATTTGACAGCACACCTGAAAGCACTAGAACAAAAAGAAGCAAATTCACCCAAGAGGAGTCAAAGGC
>NW_022196904.1:9269222-9271279 GCF_008632895.1 Mastomys coucha
TGAAGCCACAATTACTCTTATGCCTAAACCACACAAAGACCTAATGAAGAAAGAAAACTTCAGACCAACTTCCCTTATGAATATCGATGTTGTGTCAATGTTTTCTATGGTATCTTCTGCCCCTGAGATTCTCTCTTCTATCACTTGCATTCTGTTGGTTTTGCTTGCATCTATGACTCCTAATCTCTCTCCTAGGTTTTCTAACTCCAAGGTTGTCTCCATTTGTGATTCCTTTATTGTTTCTGTTTCCATTTTTAGATCTTGGTTTTGTTCATTTCCTTTGCCTGTTTGATTGTGTTTTCCTGTAATACTTTAAGGGATTTTTGTGTTTCCTCTTTAAGTGTTTACCTGTCTTCTCCTGTATTTCTTTAAGGGAGTAATGTTCTTCTTAAAGTCCTCTATCATCATCATAACAAGTGATTTTAGATCCAAATCTTGCTTTTCTGGTGTGAGGGTGTATCCAGGACTTGCTATGGTGGGAAAGTTGGGTTATGATGATGCCAAGTAACCTTGGTTTCTGTTTCTTCAGTTCTTATGCTTGCCTCCCATCATCTGTTTATCTCTAGTGCTACCTGACCTCACTATATCTGATTGGAGCCTGCCCTTTCTGTGACCCTGGTTGTGTCAGAACTCCTCAGAGTCCAGCTGTCTCTGTGATCCTGTGATTCTGGGATCCTATGATCCTGAGATCCTGTGTGTGTCAGAGCTCCTGTGAGTAAAGCTGCCTCTGGGACCTTGAGATCCTGGTGTGACCAAGCTCTGGGATCCTAGGAAGCTGAGCATATTAGAGCACCTGGGAGTGGAGCTTCTACTGGGCGTTGTAGGACTGGCTACAGAGTTCACACACAAGGTCTGCCCAGGGCTCCTGCCCAGAGCAGAAGGAACCCGTGCCACTGGTCAGGCGGGGTTCCTGCTTCCCGGGATCCCGCTGGTCCAAGTTTCTCCTGGTATTGTTGGGACAATTGTTATGTCCTCCTCACCCAGAGATCCTATGATTCTGGTTATGTTAGAGTGCCTGGGAGTGGAGCTTCCTCTGGATGTTGTGGGACTGGCTGCAGAGTATACTCTCCAGGTCTGCCTGTTTATTTCTTATTTACAAAAAAATGTCCTAATCATTGAATATGCCGTGTCATTCCTCAACTGATAAACATTTGATTCTTTCAACTTTTAGTATATAGTAATGCTTCTCTGAAGATTCACAGTCTTTACAGACATAATTTATATTTCTTGGGTATATATCTAAGAATGAGATTGATCAATCACATGGTATGACTATGAAGGAACTGTCAGTGAAAGGTTGAACTCCCAGTACTGCTCGTCTCAAAACAAAAAAGACAAATCAATGATCTGCCTGTCAGTTGCACACATGCTCAGCAACCCTTGAACATCATCATCATCATCATCAATCACCTCATGAGACTTTTCCCATGTTTGCACTGATACCTTGTTTATATGACTGATGTCCTGTGGTTATCAGGCAGAGGTCAAAGCAAAAATTAGTGATGTCACTTCACTACATCCACCATGTGGATCCTGGGTATCACACTCAAATTGCCATGCTTACTGGCAAGGATTTTTGCCATTGTGATATCTTCTGAGCTCAACTTTCCATGTTTTTTAACTGTGACAACTTTCAGCAATATATACGGACACAAAAGAGTCAGTGACCATCTGTATGTCTACTCTAAAATTAACAGACATTTTTTTCCTAAGTACCTCACTTGAATCTTGATATGTCTTTTAAATATGTTTTGACACACAAAGAAACAATGAGTCAAAAGGTGACACCCCTGAGAACTAACACCTTCCATGGAGCATCTAACTCTGCCTATCCTGCTGTATATGGTGTCCTTGCCTTAGCCAGGCAAGGGTGTTCTTCTCGGGTTTCAGCAAGATGATGTAGCACTTGGGGATAAAGATGCCACCCAGAAGCCCAGCAGTGGAGGCCAGGATGGAGAAGATCTCTACAGCCACAAGAAGCCACAAGAAGACTTGCCCCGGGCACTGTGGTACAGGGGCAGGAAGGCTGTCCAGACACTGCAGAAGAGCAGCATGCT
>NW_022196904.1:9271622-9280047 GCF_008632895.1 Mastomys coucha
GAGTGCCACCAAAGCCAATATGAATCCCAGTGGTTCCTCAAAGGCCAGGAAGATCTCTGTCCTGGGCAAGAAATGGTCTCTGGTATGGCTCTAGTACTGTTCCCTGGGACACAGATGACATCTCTTCATGTCTATGGGAGACACAAAGACACCATTTCTGTAACTATCTAGGAACTACACCATCTCTGAAGGAAGGTATCTGAAGCATTAACTTCTCTTGCAGCCTCTCCATCAACTAATACATTTATGAATTATTCTTGGTGACCTAATGAAGAAAGAAAACTTCAGACCAATTTCCCTTATGAATATTGATGCAAAAATACTCAATAAAATTCTTGCAAACTGAATCAAAGAACACATCAAAACGATCATCCACCATGATCAAGTAGGCTTCATCCCAGGGATGCAGGGATGGTTCAATATACGGAAATTCAACAACATAATTCACTACATAAACAAACTCAAAGAAAAAAAACCATATGATCATCTCACTAGATGCTGAGAAAGCATTTGACAAAATCCAACACCCCTTCATGATAAAAGTCTTGGAAAGATCAGAAATTCAAGGCCCATACCTAAACATAGTAAAAGCAATATGTAGCAAACCAGTAGCCATCATCAAACTAAATGGAGAGAAAGTTGAAGCAATCCCACTAAAATCAGGGACTAGACAAGGCTGCCCACTCTCTCCTTACCTATTCAATACAGTACTTGAAATCCTAGCCAGAGCAATCAGACAACAAAAGGAGATCAAATGGAATACAAATTGAAAAGGAAGAACTCAAAATATCACTATTTGCAGATGATATGATAGTATATTTATGTGACCCCAAAATTTCCACCTGAGAACTCCTACAGCTGATAAAGAACTTCAGCAAAGTGGCTAGATATAAAATTAACTCAAACAAATCAGTAGCCTTCCTCTACTCAAATAATAAACAAGCTGAGAAAGATATTAAGGAAACAAAACCCTTCACAATAGTCGCAAATAATATAAAATACCTTGGTGTGACTCTAACTAAGCAAGTGAAAGATCTGTATGACAAAAACTCCTAGTCTCTGAAGAAAGAAATCAAAGAGGACCCCAGAAGATAGAAAGACCTCCCATGCTCATGGATTGGCAGAATTAATATAGTAAAAATGGCTATCTTGCCAAAAGCAATCTACAGATTCAATGAAATCCCCATCAAAATTCCAAATCAATTCTTCATAGAGTTAGAAAGAGCAATTTGAAAATTCATCTGAAACAACAAAAAACAGGATAGCAAAAACTATTCTCAACAATAAAAGAACTTCTTGGAGAATCACCATCCCTGACCTGAAGCTGTACTACAAAGCAATTGTGATTTAAAAAAAAAAAATGCATAGTATTGGTACAGCGACTGTCAGATAGATCAATGGAATAGAATTGAAGACCCAGAAATGAACCCACACACCTATGATCACTTGATCTTTGACAAAGGAGCTAAAATTATCCAGTGGAAAAAAGACAGCATTAACAAATGGTGCTGGTTCAACTGGTGGTTAGCATGTACAAGAATGCAAAACAATCCATTCCTTTCTCCTTGTACAAAGCTCAAGTCCAAGTGGATCAGGGACCTCCACATAAAACCAGACACACTGAAACTAATAGAAAAGAAAGTGGGGAAGAACATCGAGCACATGGGCACAGGGGAAATTTTCCTGAAGAGGACACCAATAGCTTATGCTCTAAGATCAAGAATTGACAAATGGGACCTCATAAAATTGCAAAGCTTCTGTAAGGCAAAGGACACTGTCAATAGGACAAAACGGCAACCAACAAATTGGGAAAAGATCTTTACCAATCCTATATCTGATAGAGGGCTAATATCCAATATATACAAAAAACTCAAGAAGTTAGACTCCAGAGAACCAAATAACCCTATTTAAAAAATGGGGTACAGAGCTAAACAAATAATTCTCAACTGAGGAATGCTGAATGGCTGAGAAGCTCCTAAAGAAATGTTCAATATCCTTAGTCATCAAGGAAATGCAAATCAAAACAACCCTGAGATTCCACCTCACACCAGTCAGAATGGCTAAAATCAAAAACTCAGGTGAGAACAGATGCTAGTGAGCATATGGAGAGAGAGGAACACTCCTCCATTGCTGGTGGGATTGTAAGCTTCTACAACCACTCTGAAAATCAGTTTGGCAGTTGCTCAGATAATTGGACATAGTACTACCTGAGGACCCAGCTATACCACTCCTGGGCATATACCCAGAAGATGCTCCAACATGTAATAAGGACACATGTTCCACTATGTTCATAGCAGCTTTATTTATAATAGCCAGAAATAGAAAGAACCCAGATGTCCCTCAACAGAGGACTGGATACAGAAAATGTGGTACATTTACACAATGGAGTACTACTCAGCTATTAAAAACAATGAATTCATGAAATTTTTAGGCAAATGGATGGATCTGGAGAATATCATCCTGAGTGAAATAACCCTAACAAAAGAACATACATGGTATATACTCATTGATAAGTGGATATTATCCCAGAAGCTCAGAATACCCAAGATACAATTCACAGGCCACAATGAAGCTCAAGAGGGAAGACCAAAGGGTGGATATTTCAGTCCTTCTTAGAAGGGGGAACAAAATACCCATGGGAGGAGATACAGAGACAAAGTGTGGAGCAGAGACTGAAGGAAAGGCCACCCAGAGACTGCCCCACCTAGTGATCCATCCTATATAAAGTCACACAAACTTGGACGGCTATTGTGGATGTTGGAAAGATCTTACTGATGGAAGCCTGATATGGCTGTCTCCTGAGAGGCTCTGCGAAAGCCTGACAAATACAGAGGATGATGCTTGCAGCCAACCATTGAACTAATGGGAGAGATGAGCTGAGGGGGTTTGCAGCCCCATGGATGAAGCAACAGTGTCAACAGGTCAGACCCCCCCAGAGCTCCCAGGGACTGGACCATCAACCAAAGAATACACATGGAGGGAATCCATGGCTCCAGCTGCATATGTAGCAGAGAATTGCCTTATCTGGCATCGATGGGAGGAAAGGCCCTTGAGCCTAAGGGTGTTCAATACCCCAGTATAGGGGAATGCCAGGGCAGGAAGACAGGAGTGGGGGGGGACCCTCATAGAGGCAGGGGGAGGGCGTATGGGATGGGGGTTTCCAAAAGGGAGTTCTGGAAAGTGGAAAACATTTGAAATGTAAATAAAGAAAATATCCAATTATAAAAAAATTACAGGTTAAAAAAAATCAAAACACCAAATGCACAGAAAAAAGAAAAGAATATTAAAAGCAGTAAGGGGACAATATCAAGTAACATATAAAGGCAGACCTATCAGATTTACACCAGACTTCTCAACAGAGACTCTAAAAGGCAGAAAATCTTGGCAATCTTGGGTCTTGGCAGACCCAAAAAGAACAAAAATGCCAGCCCAAGCTCCTATACCCAGCAAAACTCTCAATTACCATAGATGAAGAAATCAAGATATTCCATGACAAAAGCAAATGTAAACATTATCTTTCCACAAATCCAGCCCTACAAAGGATAATAGAAGGAAAACTCCAACCCTAGGAGGGAAACTACACCCAAGAAAAAGCAAGAAATTAATTGTCTCACAACAAACCCAAAAGAAGAGAACCATACAAACATAATTCCACCACTAACAACAAAAATAACAGGAAGGAACAGTTATTGGTCCTTAATATCTCCCAATATCAATGAACTCAGTTTCACAAAAAAAAAAAAAAGAGAGAGAGAGAGAGAGAGACAAAGGCTAACTGACTGAATATATAAACAGAACCCAGCATTTTGCTGCATATAGGACATACAAGTCAGTGACAAAGATAGACACTACCTCAGAGTAAAAGGCTGGAAATTTCTTTTTCCAAGTAAATTGCCCCAAGAAAGAAGCTGAAGTGAAGTAGCCATTCTAACATCCAATAAAATAGACTTTCACCCAAAGGTTATCAAAGAAGATGGAGAAGGATACTACATACTTATCAAAGGAAAAATCCACCAAGATGAACTCTCAATTCTGAACATCTATACCCCAAATGCAAGGACACCTACATTTGTAAAAGAAACATTACTAAAGCTCAAAGAATGTATTGATCCTCACACAATAATAATAATAATAATAATAATAATAATAATAATAATAATAGGAGATTTCAACACCCCATTCTCACCAATGGACAGATCATGGAAACAAAAACTAAACAAAGACACAGACACAGAAGTTATGAACAAAAATTGATTTAACAGATATCGACAGAACATTTCACCCTAAAACAATATATATACATTCTTAGCACCTCGTGATACCTTCTCCAACTCACAGACCATATGAAGATCAAAAAGAAGACAGACCAACGTGTGGATGCTTCAGTCCTACTTAGAAGGGTGAACAAAATAATCATGGGAGGTAGAGAAAGGGACCTGGGAGAGAGAGAGGAGGAGGGCAAAGGTGGGGGAAGATCAGGTGTGGGAGGAGATGGAGAGAAGTACAGAGGGTCAGGAAATTGATTGGAGGTGTGTAGCAGTGGGAGATGTGGAACTGGAAGTAGCTACTAGAGAGTCCCAGATGCCAAGGAAAGCAAGAGGCTCCCAGGACCCAACAGGGATGACATTAGCTGAAATACCCAACAAAGGGGAAAGAGAACCTATAGAGACCATATCCGGAGGTTAGACACAGCTCCCGGTTGAAGGATGGGGCCACCCACTCATATCAAAAATATTAACCAAAAATTGTTCCTGTCTAAAGGAAATGCAGGGACAAGTGGAGCAGAGATTGAAGGAAAGGCCATCCAGAGACCACCCCACCTAGGGATCCATCCCATCTGCAAAACCCAAACCCTGACACTATTGCTGATGCCAACAAGTGCTTGCTGACAGGAGCCTGATATAGCTGTCTCCTGAGAGGCTCTGCCAGAGCCTGACCAATACAGATACAGATGCTTGTAACCAATCATCAGACTGAGCACGGGAACCCCAATGAAAGAGCTAGGGGAAGGACTGAAGGAACAGAAGGGGATTGCAACCCCATAGGAAGAACAACAATATCAACCAACCAGACTCCCCAGAGCTCCCAGGGACTAAACCACCAACCAAAGGGACCCATGGCTCCAGCTCCATATGTAGCAGAGGATGGATGGCCTTATCTGGCATCAATGGGAGAGGAGGCCCTTGGTCCTGTGGAGGCTCAATGCCCTGGCATAGGGGAATGCTAGGGCAGTGAAGCAGAAGTGGGGGGGGCACCCTCATAGAGGCAAGGGGGAAGAGGGATGGGATAGTGGGTTTACTGAGGGAAAACTTGGAAGGACATTCGAAATGTAAATAAATAAAATAACCAATAAAAACAGAAATTAAAAAAAAAAAAAGATGCTGCCACAGAAGTTCTCAAGATGGCATGAACAAGGGAGAAAAAACCCACCAATCCCTGAGCAGAAAAACCCACCAGTCCTTAAACTTCCCACGAAAAACTACCAATCACTGAACAGGAAAATCCACCAATCCCTGAGCTCCCCAAGCTAAGGAATTGAAATCCCTCCAATCTTCAATCTGGAAATTTCTGCCCTGAAAATCTCTGCCCCCTAAGAAATTCTGTACTACACCTGCTCTTTGTTTAATTCGCTGCTATCTACACCTGGGAACAGAGGCAACCACTCCTGAATTCATCCCTCCGCTCCCAGGACCCTCTAACAGATCTATGAGCTATGCTACCTGATGTGACTCTCTCATTGGAAGAAGACAAAAAACAATGAAGAGAAGAAGAGAAGAATCAAAGGAGTAGGGTGGAGCTGAGACTCCTCAATTCCTCAGCTCAGCCAGGGGTACCCTCCCCTAGGAGCTACAACACCTCTGCTGAGGAGGATTCCTCTCAAGATATATGGGATCTGAGGTCTCCTGGGATCTCCTGGAGGTTCCTGGGCTTCTATATCACAGGATGCCCTTCCCTTGGGACACTGTCCCACCTCAGAAGTTGTTCCTAAGCTCCTGTGTCTCAGAATCCCCGGCATTGAGATACCTTCTCCCTTCAGAGCTGTGTGGTTTCTGGGCTTCTGGGTCCCCAGATTCCCTTCCATCCAAGCAGAAACAATTATACCACCAAGCCTACAAACCTGAGTTTAATTCCAGAAACAACGTAGTATAAGAAAAAACCTGACTCCCAAATTTTGTCTTCTGATATCCAAAAGAGCACAATGGTACTGGTGTGAGGTACACACACATACATACACATTCTCTCTCTCTCTCTCTCTCTCTCTCTCTCTCTCTCTCTCTCTCTCTCTCTCTCTCTCTTTCTCTCTGTCTCTCTCTCTCCTCTCCATTTCTATCTCAATAATAATAACAATAATGATAAATAGCAATAATGATAATAATAAAGTGTTGGAGAGACAGGTAAGTGGTTAATGCTACTTGTTGCTTTTTCAGAAAACCTGGTTTCAAATCACAGCACCCTTGTGGCAGCAAAAAGTCATATGTAACTTCAGTTCTGGGGAATACAATGCCCTCTTCTGATTTCTGTGGGCACCAGGTACCATGTGGTGTATATATATATATATATATATATATATATATATATATATATATATATATATGCAAAATACTCATACAATTAAAATAAATCTATTAAAGTATTTTTAAATAATAAAAAAGATATTGCCTCAATTTTCTGGTCAATGCATGGGGATAATGTTTCTCTCTAAATTATCTATTCATGGAGGAGAGAACAATGTTGGACATGGAGAATACTCAGAGAACCTTGTCCTCAGTAGAGTTGCTCACTACTGTGACCATCACCATCGATATAACTATCATCACATTCACCACATTCACTAAAGAATAAGGCTTTGAGCAACTCACCTGGGGAAACGTGTACAGCCCCAGAAGTCTGGCCATGGAGACAGAATGGAGACAGACAGTGTTGACCCTGTGTCCCCAACCAAGGCAGCCTGAGGAGAGCCATGCTGGCATGTGTAGTTGGGGATGGGCTCCCCCTGCCTTGTGAGAAAGCCCATTGTCTCATAGAGGGCTCCATGCACTGAGTCCCCAGAGTTCCGAATGGAGAAGCCCAGTGTCAAATTGGGCAACAAGTGAGCACTCCTATTAATCTCCTCAATGGCAAAGACCAAACTCTGGGCCACCCGGTAGCCCCACATGGAGACACTGAGGGAAAGAGAAGCCCACAATAATCACTCATTATGCAGTAAATGGAATGAAAACGAACACTGTGATTCAAGTGATCTGACTAAAAATGTACATTTCCACAAACAGAGATGTGCACAGAACATTCCAGAGGAGTCAAAGGGGAGCCAGAGGAAATGCAGAGACAGTAATCAAAGGGGATATTTTCAGAAGACAAGAGGGACATTTGAAGATCTATCACATGATAGCATACTTGTTTAATCCCACCACTCACAAAGAAGGAGGTGGATCTCTGTAAGTCAGAGACCAAAGCACGGTCTACATAGTTGGTCCCAGGAAGACAGGCCTACACAGAGACACCCTGTCTCAAGGAAAGAAGAAAAATAAATCTATCGAATACTATGGTTGGTACACAGATTTGTACACTGCACAAAAGTGAACTAAGGACATGGGACAAAGTGTGGAGCAGAGACTGAAGGAAAGACCATCCAGAGACTGCCCCACCTGGGGATCCATCCCATACACAGACACCAAACCCAAACACTATGGTGGATGCTTGCTCGAAGCCAACCACTGCACTAATAAGCACGGGATCCCCAATGGAGAAGTTAGAGAAAGGAGCTGAAGGGGTTTACAACCCATAGGAAGAACAACAATATCAACCATCCAGAACCCCCAGAGCTCCTAGGGACTAAACCACCAACCAAAGAGTACACATGGAGTGACCCATGGCTCCAGCCACATATATAGCAGAGGATAGCCTAGTCAGACATCAATGGGAGAAGAGGCCCTTGGTCCTGTGAAGGCTCAATGCCCCAGTGTTGGGGAATGCCAGGGAAGAGAGGTGGGAATGGGTGGGTGGGTGGGTTAGGACCCTCATAGAAGCAGGGGGAGGGAGGTGGAATAGGGGGTTTCAGGAGGGGAAACTGGGAAAGGGGATAACATTTGAAATGTAAATAAATAAAATATCCAATTAAAAAAAGAGTTAACTAGGGTCAGCAGGATGGTTTAATGGACAAATGTGCTTCCAAGCAGGTCAGGAAGCAGGAACTGATGCAGAGGCCATGGAGGGATGTTCCTTACTGGCTTGCTTGAGTTCCAGTCCTGACTTCCTTTGGTGATAAACAGCAATATGGAAGTAAGCTGAATAAACCATTTCCTCCCCAACTTGCTTCTTGGTCATGATGTTTGTGCAGGAATAGAAACCTTGATTATGACAAATTGGTACCAGCATAGTGGGGTATTCCTGTGACAACCTGACCATGTTTTGGGGAGGACTGTGG
>NW_022196904.1:9280949-9291701 GCF_008632895.1 Mastomys coucha
AGACTGTGGGACTTTAGATCTTGGGAATGAATAAGAAAGTAAAGGTTGAGGCTTAATAGTGATGTGTTCGTGTGTCAAGTCGACAATGGGTCAATTGTACTGGCAGGTTTTGTTTGGCAACTTGACACAGGCTGGAGTTATCAGAGAAGGGAGCTTCAGTTGGGGAAGTGCCTCCATGAGATCCAGCTGTGGGGCATTTTCTCAGTGATCAAGGGTGTAGGGCCCCTAGTGGGTGATGCCATTCCTGGGCTGGAAGTCTTGGGTTCTATAAGAGAGCAGGCTGAGCAAGCCAGGGGAAGCAAGCCAGTAAAGAACATCTCTCCATGGCCTCTGCGTCAGCTCCTGCTTTCTGACCTGCTTGAGTTCCAGTCCTGACTTCCTCTGGTGATCAACAGCCATGTGGAAGTGTAAGCTAAATAAACCCTTTCCTCCCCAACTTGCTTCTTGGGTCATGATGTTTGTGCACGAATAGAAACCCTTACTAAGACACCAATGAATCTAGATTTGAGATGTCCTGCAGTGTGTAGAGGTGGTCATCCTGACTCTAAGAAGTCAATTTTCTCACAAGAGACACTTCCCAAGTAATTATAAATGCATAAATATTTATAAATGTATACATGATCCCAAAGAGCCAAATCAATTTTACTACCAAGAAAATTAACCAGATGATTCATGGAGTTGCCCATGCCCTAGTTTACAATAAGGAGAATAACAAACCCTCTGCATTCTCATTTTGTTCTCCCTCCTCAGGCCACTTCACACAATGAGTACTTACATGAAACACTCCAGAGACCAGGAGCCAGAGAGGGTCACACAGAATGCAGCCCTGACTGTCCCATTAAGGTGGCCCTTCCTGTCCTCCAGAGACTTTCTATTTCCAGGCCCATTTGAGGCACTTACTTCTAGCAAGCTTCTGTTCTGTTTGCTAGTATGTGTCCACTGAACTGTGGGTTCTGATGAACCAAAGCCATGTCAGTCCACTCATGTTTTCCCAGCCCTAGTGCCTGAAACAGAGGCATTCATTAACTATCTAGCCAATGGATATATAGTGATAATCCCAACCCCAGGAAAAAAGGTCTCATTGCATCCCTCAACTCACACCCCTTGCTATGTGACACTATTCCTGAGAAGGTATGAACATATATATACATATATATGTATATATATGTGTATATATATATATATATATATATATATATTATGAAGAGAGAGAAAGGCAGAATAGAAAGTCAAAGAACATTGTGGGGACTTGAGAAGGGAGTCCACCATTCCAAATCCTGGTTGGAGTCTCTTGCCAGCAGAAAAGCAAGAATTACAGAACAATGAGCAACTGCTCAAGTACCACCTCAACTTATAAACCTGAAGTTTTCTCAGAATTTCACCAGAAATTCCACTTATAGAGAAAAGACAAACTTATTGTATAACCCTAGTAGCTTCCAGTTTTACCTTCTTGGATTGTAAGTCCATGTACTCATCTCTGGAGCCATCTCTCTTCTCTCTCATCTGAAATCAGAAAGAATAGAGGTAGCAGATTTCTTAGCACCCTTTTGATGTATAACTTGAGAACCACCAAATGGCATATACCTGGCTAATGCTAAGACAATTGCTTGTGCTCCCTTGGATGTGTCCTTTCTCTACTGTCCCTTGGGAATCAGCATATACCTCTACTTGAATGTGTCATTCCTTCCCCTGCTTCTTTTTCTCTTAATTCTTGTACTTTAGCATTAAAACATTTTTCAAGGCTGGAACCGTGTCTCAGTGATAAGGAGCACTTGTTGATCTTACAGGGGACCCAGATTCAGTTCCCAGAGACCACATGACACCTAGCAACATCTGTAACTCCAGTTCCAGTGATCTGACACCATTTTGTAGACTCTGAGGGCAACAGACAGACACATGGTATACATGCAAATGTTCAGTCAAAATACACAGCTTTTATAAAAATGTATCTTTCCTAAAAATCTTCAACTCTTTTTCATTAATCCTCTACTCCTGAAATTATTTTCATTAGGGAAAACAAGAATACTGGTTTTTTCCTGAGTGGAGATCCCTAAATATTCAGGTAAACTGCTCAGGATACTGAGAATGGTAGTGTGGAACCATGTCTTTGTCCCATCCTTGCTCACAAAAGATACAGATGCCTGGAATAAAATCCCATGCTTACTTTGTTTCTGGGAAATATCTCCTTTTGTAAAGAACAGAAACTAAATAGCTTGCTCCCTTAAGAGTTAATCCAACCAGTGCAACAGATTGAAAATCTGGCTAGGGGATTGTCCCTAGGAAGGTGAGTTCACCTTCAGATAATGTGCATTTTCTTTCCAGAATTCCCACACCATAGCACAGTCTCTTGGAGCTGAGCTACCATGAGATTTCAATTGAAGTTTGCCTACCTTCAAAAAGTAAAACTTTTTCTTTCTTGTAGATGCTGGCCATAGCCGAAGTATGATTTTAAACTCCCTGAGTGGGGCTGGAGGGGTGGCTCAGCAGTTAAAAGCACTGAGATTCTGTTCCCAGCACCCACCCAATGGCTCACAACTATAACTCCAGATCTCAGGGGATTCAATGCCCTCCACACTACTGAACACACAGTATATCCATAAAGGTAGACAAGCCACTCATAAACATAAAATGAAAGTAAGAAATCTTTACCAAAAAACAAAACTCCCTATCTCACACTTTGGGATTCCTGGCTCTCTTGTTAAAGCTCCTCTCCCCTGAATGTGGATGGCTTCTGGCAGGGAGTTGACCTCCATGCCACCTTATCTCAAAGAGCAGGGCTTTTGCCTAGTCCATTCTCCTTCTTCCCTTCCAGGTAGCTAATTTATGGCTCACCTTCCTGGAGTTTTCATTTAAATTCTATAACTTATCTTCAAGCTTCTATTTCAGTCTGTTCTCTGTCTCCAAGTTTCCATTTCTTATTGTTCTTAAATTATTTTATTAATCAAACTAAAAACCTCAAGAAGGGACCCTGATTTCCCAGGCAGGTATCATATGATGGTTGTTTCGACTCCCCAAAATTTCTGGTAACACTCATTTTGGGAGTCGGAGAGAAGTGAGACAATGTCTACATAGAACTGGCTGTCCTTAGTGGTGCACGCCTATAATCCCAGCACTTGGGAGGCAGAGGCAGCGGATTTCTGAGTTCGAGGCCAGCCAGGGCGATCCAGAGAAACCCTGTCGGGGGTTGGAGGGAGGAAGAACTGGCTGTCCTGGAACTCTCTACATAGATCAGGCGCTGGCCTCTTGAACTCACAGGGATCCATCTGCCACTGTCTCCCCAATGCTGGAATTAAAGAGGTTTGACAGAGAAAATGAAGCCTTCCCTGCACTCTGACACACTAATACTTTTGCTCTGCTTACCTGCTACAGGTTTTATATTTTTGTCCACTCTTTTTCTTGGCTGTATTTGTTTTGGCCAAAAGGCTTTGCACTCATCAAGATGTGAACCCATTGTGTTTGGTGACAATGAATGCCACACATTTTCCAGTTTGTTGCTGCACTATAGGACCAGTGTGTGGTGTTGGGAGATAATTTTCAGAAAATGACAATTCAGTGAATGGAGGTATATCATCTTTGAATAGTATGCTCCTGTTCAAAAACACAATTTCAATAATTACATAACAAAATACTTGCAAATGTTGGGTTTTTTTATATATATATATACCGATGCAATAAATAGTCTGGTAATTGCCTGTGGCTGGATCTTCTGGAGATGTTCTTGATATTCTCAGTTAAAACTTGTGCGTGTGCTTTACTCACGACTTTGTCTTACAGCAGTTAACGGCTGAGTTTCCAATAAGAAAATTCAGTGTTCCAATCTACCCCTCTAGGACCTCTTGGCATTATCTTCCCACCTCCTCTCTTCATTAAACACAGCAGGGCTTTTCACATCTGGAAGACAGTTACCAGTACTCTTCCCACCACTACTCTCAACTTCCTCAAGTCCTAAATTAGCACTTCTGTCAGTCACCACAGCACAGCGTGAGTTGGAAATGTCCTTTAAATACCAGCGCGGAAAAACGAAACTGCAAAGCGGAAGCGGAAGCGCGGCCCTCTGGGAATTGTAGTTTCGGAAAGCACAATCAGGAAAGAGGCCGTCTTCTCTGATACTTAAGAGAGTTTGCGGAGACTGGAAGAGTAGAGACAAAAGCCCGCGGGCAGCCTTCTGGGAGTTAAAACATTAAGCCAGTCTGCGCACGTCTACGGCTCGTGACAAGTGGACTGGGTTTCATCTTAGTCAGGTTCTGGAAACTACGCTCAGATTCTAAGCTCGAGGGACCCGAGCGTGGACCAGTCACCCAAGGGAAGGGACCGGAAGTGCGCGCACGGGCCTCTGGGAAGTGTAGTCAGTGCGCAGGCGCACTCCCAGTGACAAGCCGCTGCCTTTGTTTTGAGGTTTAGCCATGAGTGAGAGGGGGGCGTTCGTGTGGCTGGGCCGGGGAGGGGAGGGACTGAAGCCTCAGAGAAAGCAAACAGCCGACTGCACCGAAGCGAGAGGTGTGGTTTATGCTTCTTTTGTCTTGTGGAGTTGCTTCTGAGACCAAGGGGGCGGGGCAGACTTCTAGGGATCTGAGGGTCTTTGAGGAGAAGCTAAGCCCCAGCGTGCAAGCATTCGCCCAAGACTTGAAATTTCCTAGCTTAGAGCGAAGATTTCGGTGATTGAAAGTAATCTGTCCTACACGTCCCTACATCGGGAAATCCGGGATTGAGGATAGAGTACAGACCTCGGGTCTAGCCGCACCACAAAGGGAGGAGCTTCTGTGCCTGCTGCCAAGGACCCAAGAAACAGGCTTCCACGATTAAACTGAGTACCTCTCTGGGTGTTTGTCACCATTCTCATGATTATATTGTTAATATTGCAAATGTAGAGTTGAGGAGATGCTGAGTAGGAAAAGTACAAACATGAAGAACTGAGTTAATTCCCAGCCCCTTATAAAGCCAGCTGCATAGTGTGCTCACGTGTGTCCATTAGAGCAGAACAAGAGAATCCCTGATATCCAGAAAACAAAACAGAACAAAAAATATCAATAAGCTTCTCAGGGCTCCCTCCCCAGCAGCTGAGAGAACTCAGGCTAGTGTTAGAATGCTCTACCCATAAATCCCCCTTAATGAAAACACCTTGTAGAGCCTAGTGCTAATGAGAGAGTATGAACAGTCGTATGTTTTCACATGATCTTAGCCTTCCTGTATCATTATTCCCCTTTAAGTGTTTACACCACTTTGTTCTGTCATCCCATCCAACTGTACATTCAAGCAAGCAAGCAAGCGCACACACACAAAATGGTGGGCCTTTACAAATTTCCTAGCTTCTATGGGTTTTTCTAACGGAAACAAAGATTCAAAGCTAACATCTACAGATAACAGAAGTTTACAGAATAACATGAAGTTTATCTGTTTAGGTCCAGGTTGCCTCAGAATGTGTTGTGCCCAGAGACCACGGGAAAACCCAAACGAGCCCAAGAATTGCAAAGTCCGCTGTAACTTACAAAAGTGCCTTTTATTCGAGTCCAGACTTGGATCACATGCTTTGCACTCACTAAGAGCAAGTGCTTGCGTGTGACAAATGAGCCTTGAAAAAACATGGGATTTATATACAAAGTTGGGAATTCTTAGGATGCTTCAGAGTGAGGGGAGTGAAATGCTATAACCACTGGTTAGGGCGGAACTGAAGCTGGTGGGGGATTAATGAGTGTCTGTTTTGGGGTTATCAGTAACTAATTTTATGGCCAGCCATATCTGTCTGTGATCTCTGATTATCTTTTTCTATTATTTAAACGGGGAGGGGGGGTGCCACAGGCCAGCCAGTCTAGGCCTCCCTCAACCCGTGAGGGGAACAGGGTCCTAGTCAGATAGACAAGGCGTTGGCGAAGAAATGACAAACAGAAACAGACACAAGGGAGTGCTGAAACTGAATGCAATTTGTACAAAGTAGAAGTCAGGTTTATATGGTATACAGAGAACAGGGCAAACTACAGAAATCACTTAGGCAGGAGATGGTCACATCAAGATCAGGACAATCAATCAGCCAGGTGTAAGGCAGAGGAGCAGTGGTGTTGAAAGACCCCCAGAACTGGAGAGATCCTTACTCAAGTCTCGGGATGACGCGACCACCCAATGGCTCACGAGAGACTGAACTTGCTGTAATCACATGAGGTTTATTCCAGATCTGGGGTCGAACTCATAGCCTGGCAGGCCAGAGGGGTTCAACCACGAGCACGAGGAGTACTTGGTATTTAAAGGGAAAAACCACAAACTAGGGGGGTGAGAGGGTTACCAGGGAAACATAACAAGAGAACAATGGAAAATTCCAAAGGAACCCACTACCTAGCTGAGTCAGGTCACAAGGAAGTCATCCTGCACACTCATGGTCTAGAGGAATGTGGTTTGGTCAATGCTATCTTCTTAATGGCTGACCACTCCTAGGACTAATTAGATCCTGTTGTTTAGTCAATGCTATCTTCTTAATAGCTGACCACTATCTTGTTCCTGGAACTGACCAGTCCACCTTCCTGGCTCGTTAAAGAGACTTCCTATGCCTTCTTTTTTTTTTTTTTTTAAATATTTAATTTATTTATGGTTGTACAGATGTCCACGAGCTATCATGTGTGTGGCTGCTGGGAATTGAATTCAGGACCTCTGCCGGCCCTGCTCGCTCTGGCTCGCTCTGGCTCGCTCTGGCTCACTCTGGTTCGCTCTGGCTCACTCTGGTTCGCTCCAACGTAATTCACTGTAGCTGTCTTTAGACGCACCAGAAGAGGGCGTCAGATCTCATTTCGGGTGGTTGTGAGCCACCATGTGGTTGCTGGGATCCGAACTCAGGACCTTCGGAAGAGCAGTCAGTGCTCTTACCTGCTGAGCCATCTCGCCAGCCCTTCCTATGCCTTCTTTAAATAATGGTTATACATTAATGCATTTCCATTAACATGCTTTTCCCAAATTTCTAAATTCAGTCTTTCAGTGTCATTCTTCGGACTGGGTTGTCCTGGCATCCCCAAGATAAACTCTCAGGGTCTGTCTTGAGGCAAGCATCTGTCTTGAGGCAAGCATCTGAGGGTCGTATTTTAGCATTCCTTGGCTATAAGGTAAATAATTAGTGAGGGAAGCCCTATAACTTCTCTCTAGTCAGCAAAATAATTCTGCCTTGTGTGGGACTGCTCTTAGTAATTAGTGCCTAACTGCTATCTCTAACTTTGTGGGACTGCTCTGATGATTTGTGCCTAACTGCTATCTCTAACTTTGTGGGACTGCTCTGGCAAATAGTGCCTAACTGCTATCTCTAACTTTTTGGGACTGCTCTGGCAATTAATGCCTAACTGCTATCTCTAACTTTAGAGACACTCTGTCTGATAAGACAGCTCCTTTGTAGAAATTCCAAGCTAACTACAGCTAGGAGATCAATTAGGATTATTGAAACACTGTGGAGGCCAGGGAATAATGTTCAATCTCAGTGTTAGCTATAACAAAATATTTCTTAGGGCACCTTTATGCCTGAATAAAGAAAGCATGCAGATCTCTCCACAGACTTAGCAGAGATCAATCTGGAACACATCTAAGTTAGGAGATTCCAGCAACTGACTGAAATACCCAGGAGACAAACTCCCTTTGGAGTCATAATGCCTCTTGTCCGTGATCAAGTTTTAACCTTGATACTGTAGACCTACTGGGTAAACGAGTGACTGCAGGGGTGGGGGGTGGGGGAAGACTCTGATCTTCTCTGGGTTTGTTATTTCTTTGAGGCCTCAAGGCAGGCACCTGGAGAGGCACCTGGGAGGATGTCTCTCTCATTAGCACTAGGCTCTACGAGGTGTTTTCATTTAGGGGGGGTTGTGGGTAGAGCATTCTAACACTAGCCTGAGTTCTCTCAGCTGCTGGGGAGGTAGGGGAGGGAAGAAAGCTGGGAAGCTTCTTCAGGTATAAACTGTCTATACACAACACTGGAGTTTCTTAGGCAAGGTTTTAACCACAGAGAGCCAACATTAGTAATTCAGGGGTCATTACAAATGGTTGTTTCCAGTTCCATCCATTTATCTGAGAATTTAATATATTTAATTGCTGATAACTTACTAGCTTATAGTAGTCCATTGTGTGTCTATACAGCGTTTTCATTATCCATTCATTGGTTTATGGATATCTAGGCTGTTTCAATTTCCTGCTTATTGTGAATAGAGCAGCAGAAAACATAGATGTGCAGGTCTCTCTATAGAAGGATACAGAGAGAGTCCTTTGGGTATATACCCAAGAGTGATGAGGAACCTCCACACTGATTTACATCGTAACTGTCCTATTTTGCACAGCCCTCAGCAGTGAATAAGTGTTCCCCTTTCCCTATAGCTACACGAGCATTTATTGCTGGGATTATGGCTTTTTCTCACTGTGTGTGTAAGAGTGTGTCACACATTTATGTATATGCACCTGGCATATACATAAATGCACCTGGTGCATGCCAGGTGCCCATCAATGTCAGGGCATAGGATCCATTAGAACTCGAGTTACAGATGGCTGTGAGCTGCCACATAGGTGCCTGGAACTGAACCCAGGTTCTCTACAAAAATAGTAAGTGCTTTTACCACTGAGCCACTACTCCAGCCTGGATTATGTTTTCTTAAACTTTCTTTTTTCCCCGTGGCAAGGATTTTGTTTCATTAGATTAAGCATACAGGTTGAAGCATCCTTAATCTGAGAATCTAGAATCTTAACACGTTTTAAGCCAAAAAAAAAAAAAAAAAGAAAGAAAGAAATGTATGCAAATATTCCAAACTTTAAAAATCCTTAAAATCTGCAATACGTCTGGTTCCAAGCATCTCACATGAGAATGTCCGCGACTCATTTTGGCCCCACAGCTCCCTCCAGGGGTCCAGCCTGGTAGTTTTTGCAGATGCTCCCTTCCTCACTGTCCAGGTACAACTGCTTTAAGGGTACCCACAGGAGAGCGCTTTCTGGCGGATGCTAACTTACCCGTAATTTTTTGTCACTTAATTGTTAATTCCTCATCATTTTATTCCATTGTTCAGTGATTCACAGTAAATACTGCTCCTGTAGAGGAGCCATGTTGGATTCTCAGTATGCATACCAGGTGGCACATGTAACTCTAGTTCGGGGGAAATCCGATGCCTCTGCCCTCTTTCAGGCAAAAGTATACAGAAAGAAAGAGACAGAGACAGAGACACAGAGAGACAGACAGACAGATAGACAGAGACAGAGTCAGAGAGACAGAGAGTGCAGTTCCCATACACATACAGAATTAAAAATAAAAATCTTTTAAAATGTTTCTTCATCTAAATTGTTGAAAACGATCTTATAGCTGAAGACATTATTCCCTATTTAAATATTCTACAAGGACCCCTAGATTCCACAGGAAAATTGACTGTCACCTCCTTAACTGAAGAGAACTCTTCTAGTTTATTTAATGTTCCTACAACCAGTTGCCCCACCAGAATGAGTCTCGAATGGCTCCGCTAAGGACGTAAGGAATTTCTTATCTGAAATTCATGTGGTTTTCAGGAACAAGTGACCTTTCAAGAGCTGGCATATTTCAAGAGCCAGGAGAAGTTAGGGCAACTGAAATCTTCCAGTGGATCCTATAACACAGTGTGACGCTGCAGGTGTTGGGCTATTGCTTTCTGTTAGTAAGATTGCCTCCCTATCCTTGATGCTCTGCTCACATTGTAGACTCTAGCTCTCCTGAGTTAAAAATGGGTGTAGGGCTTACATGTATAAGCATATACTTAGACTGTATCTTGGGCTTTAGAAACTTGACTATTTAATTATAGGAAATGTCAAATAGAATAAATTTTAATAAGCCACAGACCTGACCTGAAAATAGCAGAGGCAGAGAAACTCATGGTGAATGAGACATATCAATATGAGCCCAGTGGCTTTAAAGCTTTAGGGCAGAGCCGGGTCATTCTTCTGTGTTCCCAGGTGCCCTGATATTCTTTACCACCACCATCTAAAGTCTGTTTGGGCTGCTGTAACAAAATAGAGTGAGTCACTTATATCAACAATAGAAATGTATTCCTCTTGGTTCAGAGCCTGGGAATTCCAAGAGCAAAATGCCAACAGATCCAGTGTCTTCTGAGGGCTTAGTCATCCTTGGTAGGACCTTGCTTCATCATCATATCACAGAAAGGGCAAAGGAGGAGGGGTTCAAGAGATGGCTCAGTAGATAAAAGCACTTTCTGCTCTGGCAAAAAAAAAAAATGTGTTGTGTTTCAGTTATATTTACGTAAGTGTATCTATTTGAATGCACACCACAGTATGCAGGTACTGACTAAGTTCAGAACAAGATGTCAGATACCCTGGAGCTAGCATAAATGTGAACCTACTAACATGGGTTCTGGGCCACACACATCCTAGGCAAGGCCCCTATCACTGAGCTGTATCTTAGCCCCCATACTCCCATTTTGATATGAGTTACCATCTTTGCAGAATTAATGTTTAGTCAGGGAGAGGGTCAAACAATCCAAAAAGAGAAATTAAAAATACAGATTTTGTAAGTGCTAAGAAAATGAGTAATCTCATCCTGTGTTAGTTTTCAAGGAAAATAACAATCCTGCCATTGTTATATTATGTCTGCCATGCATTTACTATGACTGGGAGTGTTACTGTTGCACAGATGGACAGAATCCCTGCCCTGCATGCATGGATCCTGTTTCTTTCCTGGTTTGCAAAAAGTGAATTTTTTTTGTGTTATTGTTGTTTTGAGATGTCTTCCTATGCAGTCCAGGGTGGCCTAAGACTTTTTTTTTTTTT
>NW_022196904.1:9292934-9297725 GCF_008632895.1 Mastomys coucha
CAGGCAGGCTTTGAACTCATTTGCCTGCCTCTGCCTTCTGAGTGCTGGAAATAAAAGTGTGTGCTACCACCATCCAAAGACTTTAATATTTTCAGTCCTACTTCTTCTGTTTATTGTGTACTATGAAGATAATTATGTGCCACCATTCTGGCTAAACCCTATATAAATATATAAATTTAAATTTAAATTTTATGTATATGAGTGTTTTGCTTGCATATATGTCTGTGTCCCATGTGCATGCCTGGTTCCTGGTCAGAAGAGGACACTGGATTCCTTGGAGCTCTAGTTATAGTTAGTTGTAGGCCAACATGTGGGTACTGAAAATTAAACCTACATCCTCTGCAAGAACAAGTGTTTTTAACCACTGAGCCATCCCTCCAGCCCCTATAAAAAGGTATTTTTTAAAGTTTGTTCCCATTTGTTCAATTACACGCAAACACACATGCGCGCGCGCGCACACATGCGCGCACACACACACACACACACACACACACACACACACACTATCTGCCACACAAACTCTTTTCTATTGGAAAGGGATTTAAGGGACATTTCTATTTCTTGATTTTGTTGTTTTGTTTCGTTTTTCAGATTTAGAAATCAGACAAGAAAACAGATTTTCAGATCCAAAACAAAGCATCTCTGGAGAATTATCAAATAGTATTTCTTTCTAGAAAAACTGAGAGTAATGTCTGGAACTTCAAGGATAAAAACAATGTAGGTCCTAAGAATGCAAGTGTATGAAGTAAGTGGGCAGGCGATCTTCATTCCTGTGAAAATATCCATGTGGAAGAAAGAAGAGAATGGTGTTAAGGAAAGCTTGAGTATAGGCACTAATCTCTCAGCTCAACCAATGACTTTTGAAAAGTGAGATTCACCACATGTGGGGAACACATGGAAGAAGAGAGAAGAAGCTAGACTGAAATGATCACTCAAAAACTACTAGAAAAAGGAACTCTGCCCATTCCAGGAATGTGGAGAAGCTTTTAGTCACAGTTCAGCACTCATTAAACATCACGAAATCCACACAGGAGAAAGACCTTATAGATGTCACGAATGTGGAAGATGTTTCTGAAACAGTTCAGCACTAGCCAAACGCAAGAGAATCCACACTGGTGAGAAACCTTATAAATGTTCTTCATGTGGAAGGACCTTCAACCAGATTGCCCCCATTGATCCAATGCCAGAGAACTCACACAGGTATGAAGCCATATGAGTGTAGTAAATGTGGGAAATCCTTTGGCTTCAGATCAACTCATCCTTCAACCAGCATGAGTGGACTCACACAGGTGCAAAACCTGTGACTGTAATGAATGTGGGAGGGCCTTTCAGCAAGGTATCCACCTCACTCAGAACCTATGAATCCACACTGGACTATGGCAAGACCTTTAGCTATAGCTCATCCCTAATCAAACTCATAGAATCAACACTGGCAAGAAGCCCTGTGCATGTATGAGTATAGGAAAGCCTTCCCCAGCCCCCATTATACCATTGATTCAGAATCACAGAACCCACATAGGAAAAAAGCCCTATGAATGCAACCAGTGTGGGAAGACCTTCAGTCAGAGCACATTCCTGACTGAGCACTAGAGGATTCACTGGAGTGAAGCCCTATGGATGCAAAGAGTATGGGAAAGCCTTCAGTCATAACTACTCTCCCAGCCAGCATAAGCAGACACACACACACACACAAGAGAGAAGCCCTCTGAGTGCAGCGACTATGGCAATAGCAAGGCCTTCAGCCACAGCTTGTTTCTAACAAAACATCAGCAGATTCATACTGATGAAAAGTTCTATGAATACAATTAATGTGGCAGAGCTTTCAGCCAGCTTGCTCCCCTCATTCAGCATCAGAGGATTCACACAGGAGAGAAGCCCAATGAATATAGTGAGTGTGCTAGAACCTTTAGCCAGAGTTTCCTTCTCATAGAACACCAGAGAATTCACACCAAGGTAAAAGCCTTATGGGTGAAATGAGTGTGTGAAATCCTTCATTCATCACTCAACCAACATGAAAGGACACACACTAGGGAAAAAGCCTCTCCTGTATCAGGATCACAGCAAGGCCTTCAGGGAGGGCACCCATCTTACTCAGCACCAGAGGATCTACAAAGAAAAGAAGCTGTATGAGTGCAGACACTATGGCAAAGCCTTCACACACAGCCCTTCTCTTACCAAACACCAGAGAACTCATACTGGGTAGACCTATTCCACATAGAAGACTTAAGCCAGCCCATCCAGTATTAGAGTCACCATTATCATTCTCATGAGAGCTAAGTAGACAGAAGCATTTGTGTACCACACTCTCCTCAGAGGTCTTGGAAATGACTGGGACCATTAAGCTCAAAGTTGTTCCTGGATCCAAACAGTAAGTAAATGTGGACACCATCAACACTGAGGTCCATCAACTTGAATGCTCATTATGTATTCCAGTATCTACAAAGAAGAAAGGGAGCAAGCATGGGTCCATTGATAGCTTTGTCTTCATTTGCATTCAAGGATTCACCATAGTCTCAATCAGAGCTGTTCAAAATGGTAAAAAAATGTAAAAGAACTAAATGAAGTCAGAATTTGTTGTTACTGCACATCACATTCTTTTAAGTGGTGCTAAATAATAGTTGGGATAGTCCTAGAAAATATAACAGCAAAATGTTTCCAAAACAAATGTCAACTTCATGGAATTTCAGTGAAAACTTGCTGTCTCAGCACATAGCTAATTTTTTTTTTAAGTAACAATCAGTGCCACAGACTTCAGTTCCACAGTCCAAAATAAACTAGGTATCTTTTTTTCTTTTTAAATTGAAGTGGGGGGGCGGGGTAAGGCATGACCAAACCTGGGCCTTGAGCTTGCTAGACAAGCTCTTTACCACTAAGCTCAGTCAAGTCCCAACCCCCCCCTTGGGCTATCTTAATTTTATAATAAATTAATGTGCAATAGGATTCAAAGGCTTTGTATAAGAATATTTTAGATTTAGAACTACTTACTATGGAGCCTCACAGATTCTTAGATGACTCAGATTTTATTGCAGAACACATGGGTATTAGAAATGCAGGTGTTGGTGTTTTACAAAAAAAAGAAAAAAAAGGAAAAAGTTATTCAGTTGTTAAGCAACCATCTTATGAACAATTGTCATTCACATTGGAACCCTATGTTCTCTAAAATTTCTTTTTTGAAAATGAACAAACGTCCTTTCCTGAAGTAATTTTTCATTGATTTTTTTTTTATCTCAATGTTCAGTAACTATTTGTTTTTGCTATTATTTTGGCACTTGTTTTTGAGACAGAATCTCAGGTAGCCCAGGCTAACCTTGAACTTGGCTGTGTAGCCTAAGCTGACCTTGAATTATTGATGTTCCTACTTTTGTCTTATTTTTTTGTTTGTTTTGTTTTGTTTTGTTTTTTCGAGACAGGGTTTCTGTGTAGCCCTGGATGTCCTGGAACTTACTCTGTAGACCAGGTTGGCCTCAAGCTCAGAAATCCACCTGCCTCTGCCTCCCAAGTGCTGGGATTAAAGGCGTGCGCCACCACCGCCCGGCCCTATTTTTGTCTTCTAATTACTGGGAATACATCACAACATGTGGTAAACTTTTGCTTTTATATATTCAACTTGAAAGCTCCTGTTTTAATATTTAACTTCAACACTTTTGTTTTTCTATTTAACCTAAAAGCCCACAATATTTTATTGAACCCCAAATCCAAAAATAGTTTTCTAAAGCCACAAACTGTAAATGGTGACTTGTCAATTTGTTTAAAAGAATATAGGTTGGGTTTGGTCCTCAGCTATCAGTAGTATTTATACCAGATGATTTTATTTTAATCACAGTGCTGGGATACAAATTTCTAACTATTCTGACGTTTCTCTTGGAGTGGGACATGTTTAGTCTTCCAACACTGTTCTTTGGTATTCTTGTGGGATACCTGTTTGGAATTGCATAGTTTTAAAAGTTGGATGTGGTGGATCATAGCAGTAGTCCCAGCATTAGAGAAGCTGAGACGAGAGTATTGCCAAGTTTAAGGCCAGATTGGGTTATACAATGAAACCCTATCTCAAAAAATGAGAAGACTGGAAATGTGGCTCAGTGGTATGTATTGGTGCTTCCCTAGCTTGTTCAAGGCCCAACTTGATCCCCAAAATAGGAAAAAAGAAAAAAAAAAGAGCTACACATGTGATACATGCAAACAAAGATGTGATGGAACCTATTACTTTAAATGCTAACCTACATTGTTTTAAATTTAACTACACACACATAGTCTCAAAGGCTGACATTTGATAAACACCTATAATCCCAGCACTATGAAAGTAGACAGGAGGATTACAAACTTAAGGCCAGCCTGGGCTATATAGGAAGAGTCTGAGCCTCAAAAATATAAAATTATTTAAATATTAAAACTAACTTAGTTGGTGGCCTATAATACAGCACTTGGAAGGCTGAGACAAGAGAATCAGGAATTCAAGGTCATCACAGTTTTTTTGTTTGTTTGTTTTTTTGGGGTTTTTTGTTTGTTTTGTTTTTTGCAAGTTTGAGGCAAGGCTGAGCTTTAAGACTATGTCTTAAAAAAATACACAAAAAGTAACTAAGCAAAAACCCAAACCCACATAGCAATAAAAAGTTTCTCAAGAAGCAGGTGCAATTAGTTTAATATTTACCCTTCTATGCTCCATGCTACAATTCTAACACACAAAAGTTTTACTGTCCAATGTGTAGAGGCTATCTTTGAAGTCTATTGTGCTGATCACTTGCAGATCACTTGCATCGTATCAGTTCATTGGAGCTACATTTCAGAAGCTAA
>NW_022196904.1:9297735-9305940 GCF_008632895.1 Mastomys coucha
GCTCTCCTGACTTCCTTTGTTTCACTACTCAGCCCTTCCCTACTTCCTTGGGTAGCTACAAATAGATATATAGGAAAGATTAGTTTAAGTGACTTAATGGGCTCTTGGCCTTAAATCTAGTTGACAGTTACATATTACTTGAGAAAGCCTAGTAACAAAGACAAGTTACAAAAGGACCATGTGCTTGTAGAATGCTGGGAACAACTGATAAACATGGAGGGAAAGTCACTCTGTAAACTTCATAGTGAGGACGTGATTTAGGCAATTGTCATTGAATGATAAATGCAGGACAGGCATTTTGATTAAGAGTAGGATACTTATCACAAAGTATCTTCCTACATTATTGCCTGAACACTCCAAACAGCTGAAGCAAATCCAGTATCACAACAGGGAGCACTTTTGCCTGAGGCACTGAGGCATTTGAGGCATTGCACACTCTCAAGACAAAGGAGTAAGTGGGCACACATGCAAAGCATGGGTACATTGGATAAAATGTTTGTCCCAGCAGGTGTGAGTAAGGAGTGCACCAATATCCTTTATACTGTTTTGTGCATTTCCTGGAAGCTCAATTTTATAATAGGAAGACAGACTTCCCACTGTTTAATTTACTCAAAAGAACTGGAGGTGGAGTACCAGGATGTAGCATAGGAAAATCTATGGCAATGGGGGAAAAATAGGGTGACAGGTCACTACCTGTGGTAAGTTAGGAAAACACATTTAGACTTGTTTTTACCAAAAGAAAATTTAGATCAGTAGAGAGAAGCACCTAAATATGCAGTGCCAGGATCCTTACAGGTGATGGGACCATCTGATAGGTTTTCTAAGTGGTTCTCAACCTTCTTAATGCTGTGACCCTTCATGTTGTGGTGACCCCCCAATCATACAATTGTCATTGCTACTTCACAACTGTATTCACAACTGTAATTTTGCTACTGTTATGAATCATAATGTAGATATCTGAGATGCAAGATATCTGATATATGGCCCCCACAAGTTGAGAACCACTGCTCTATGAATCTTTATGAATGAAAGTGATTTCTGTCTCCTCCCAGGTAAATGGGAATAGGCTTCCCCACATGTTCCAAGAATCCCATAGAAAGAAAGCTACAGCAGGGATGGTGTCTGGATCCCAGACTCACTCACTGTAGGGAACAAAATGTCCCATCACCAACATTCAAGGAAGCAGCTGCACAATCACAAAACAATGAGCTATAATATGAATGAGGAAATAAATACTTTATTATGGTAAGCCTCTGATTTGGGGGTTACAAACTGCCTGCTTAAACACTGAAAGAAAAAGACATTCTTTCTGTATCTACAGGGCAATTTCATTTACAGTCAGGCAATAGAAACAATGTTGTAATCTGAAGTTAAAAGCAAAACCACAAGATCACCTATGTAGACCACATTTGGTTCTTTCAGCTCAGATACTGATCATTTCTTCAGCCTGTATGCTTGTACCCCTTAACAAATACATTTAATGTGGTAGCCAGCTCTCAGATTCTCAGCTGAGAAGTTCCACAAAACAATACTTGTCTTTACTACATAATGCATTCTGATAAACTTTTATTCCACTTCATTGTTCTGTAATACCAGTGGCCATCCACTGACTGGACCTCACAATTCACTAATGAGCTGAAACCCAGTGTGAAATCAGCATATTTTGTGATCTTTGCAAGCCACTCCACATATGAAGACATGACTTGAACTAAGAAAAAGGGTTTGCTTTTAAGGATTCAGAAGTAAACCTGATATCACGTACTTACAAAAAGGCCAGAATAGATGGCAAGAATTATGTGTGAATAAACAGGGAGCTCAAGGAGAAGCAACTGCGGCAAGGAGGGCTCAAGAAAGCGCCACTAGATCACATACTTTAAGGCAACTCAACACTTTGTATAATGTCAAATGACCAGAGTATAAGTGGTATTAAAATACTGTAGAAATGGAGTCTTCCCTCACATCTGATGATTTACAAGCTATAACATCAGACCAAAGTGTATTTCTAAGATAAGGGCCCTGCCCCTTTCTAGTTGTTTTCAGCACATTAGCATCCAGAAAATAAGCACAGATGTGCCTGTAGAAATACCCCAAGAATCCACTACCACACATGAGCCTTAGGGTTACTCATGCTACAGTTGTCATGTCATGGGACAGTTATAACAGAGTTGCTTAGCCTTATACCTCAAGTTGTATAAGGAAAACCACCCACACACTAGAAGCTGCCAATCCTCCCACCAGTGAGTTTTGCTTCTGGCAGAGAAGGGCTCTTGGTGTGGCTTTGTTTTGTTTTGTTTTGTTTGTATGTGACTCTTGTGGTGCTTGACCACAACCAAGCTGAACTGGAGGGGTTCCTAGCATCCCTGGCTCACATAGCATGTCTCACTGCCATGACTCTTGTGATGTTCCATAAGGTGCGAGATCCATGCAAAGGCCTCCCCACATTCACTGCATGTGTAGGGCTTCCCTTGAGATGCATCAAACTCATCAGCTGCAGAGCATCCCCCAGCAGAAGTTCCTGGGTCCTGCCCAGAGTCATCATCATCCACATGAAGCACCTTCCCTGCATCAAATGGCAGCTGGTAGCTGCTAGTGCTGGAAAGACACTCAAGGGGCATTTCATCCTCGTCATCTGGATGGGGCCTCTTTGTCCCAGTGCCTTGATGTGGCCTATCCTTGTCCTGGGCTGACTGCTGGATGACTGATTGCCGCTGGGGACTGGCAGGGCTTGAATATTCACCCTCAGTATCCAGAGCCTTCTGAGGTTGCTGTTCCTCCGCCACGGCAGTATGTATTGAAGAGCTAACAGGAATATCCCCTGAAAGACTCTCCATCAGTGTCTCCCCTAAGGAGACTTCCTCACACACATTTCCTTTGCTTTCCTGCTGCCTGGTGGTGTCTGAAACAAAGTCAAAGTGTGAGCAGTCCAATTTTCCAGACTCTGAGACATAAACTGACTTGAGCAGAAATCAAGAAAAATATTATAAATTTATGAGGCCCAAAGGGCTGAGCACAGGGGAGGGGGCATCGGCTAAGAGCTCTTGGCATGCGCAGCCTAACCCTCTTTACAACTCAAGACATCACACAATAGCTAAATGCAGTACCATGAGCCTCACATGACCCATTATCTGTTCTCCCCTCTCCCAATCTACATGCCCTTCTTTCTTTGACACTCAGAATGTCTGCTGAGTTAAATACTAACCATCACTCCCAAAGTGTTTTGAAGGTGAAGGTGACCATGTATATTCTGGTCAGAAATTCAAATGTTAAGGAGCCTCCTGTGGATTAAGATCTGAAGCCATCTTTCTGACTGAAGTGACTTGGTAACGGATGATGCAAAGAACTATGAGTTGGTTCAAGGGACAAGTCTGCCACTGGGTAAAAACCAAATGAGTCTTGGCAAGCTATCCAGTTCTGCCCAGGATGCTCAATGAACCACTATAGTCTCTGGCTTGGCCGTGGAACAGTAGCACGCACAAAAAACATGCATAGGTATGGTATGTGCTTTTTACCCTCTAGGATTCTCCCCATGAAACCCAGAGGCATCTGTGAGAAAGCCAAAGCTAGCCCTTCAGAAAGGCAATCAGAAAAACTGAGGTCCACAGCCTCATCTCAACTGCACTGAGAGCCAGTGTCATTGGGCAGCGTGTGGAGAGATGACTGGGTCTTCTGTGCCCTAGATAGGCCTCTGAATGAATATGGCTCTGTGTGTGGCCTTCAGAACCACCTAAAAGGAGTAGAAGGGCTACAGAGTTGAGCTTAGTCAATTGACAGATCATTTAAGTGTGTAGTCTTTTTTGGGTGACATGCTTTACAGGAGTTCATTATGCTGCAAGAAATAATGAAGTGGCATTTCTCCCCCACACAGCGGATAGGGGAATGATTGAAGTCAAAGTTGGAGTCTTTGCTGAGGCTAATAAAAGTGTTACGCACCCACCAGGCCCATATCACTTTGTAACTCAACCTTACCTGGGAGGCTGACCCCTGGCAGCTTTTCCACCGCACAAGGTTCCTCTTTCTCCAGCATGGAAGATGGACCAGCCTGAGAAAACTGACACCCTGAGGTTTAGAGAAAAAAAAAAAAAAGATAAAGGAAGAACAGACAAAAAAAAGCTAAGAGGTTTCATATCTCTTTGGGTCTCTGGGACACAGATTACAACTACCTTCTTCTCTGCATCAGGACAATTCCTGTCCTGACATCCACCATCAAAGCTGCCCTCTAGTCAGAACCCCCGGAAAGCTGAGGTTTCTAAAGAAGGCAGCAGAGGCAAAGAAGAAGATCTTATGTGAGGCTGGAGGCTACCTATGGTGCAGCTAGAAAATGGAGAATGTCTAGAGTGGAGCAAAGTTGAAGACTGAGCCCTAAGTGGACTTAGTAGCAGGGCAATCCCCAGTACCAATAAAAGTAAAATACAAAACTAGAACCTAAATAAATAAATAACTTCAGGAGTCTAGATATGAGCATCTCTACAAATAAAGATTCCAGAGTAAGAACTTCAGTGAAAGACCATTCCCGAGGCCCAGCTCTACACAAACAAGGTGAGAGTGCTAGAGGCTTGAAGTCAGGAGGCCTTTCCGAATCCAGATTTTGCAGTTCTCATAGGCCAGGGCTGCAAACAGAAAGCCCTAGATGGACCTCAAAAGTGAAGACCAGGAGAGGTGGAGAACTTGGCAAACAAATCCTAATTAAAGACACTTAAAACATATTCAGCTTCAAACACTTAAATCACCCTTGGTGTCCCAACTACAGTTCCTGGGACAGGGTCAGAATCCTCCATGCCAACAGTTCTGGAAGAGGATGCAGGGTGGAACGTGAGCAAGTGGGAGGTGGGTCTCACCCCACAGGAGTAGCTTGCTGTAACTCGTCAGGTTATCCTCTGTGGGATCCAGGTGGTCCCATTCCGACTGGAGAGGCTCCTGTGGAAATGATAATGAATTCTAGAACAGCAGCTCTGGCCCACCCTAAACCGCACTAAGGCAATATCCTTCCTTAGGTTCTACCCTTGAGTTCCTCAGGCACAGCACTATAGACGTTGGGCCCACAAACCTTTGCTGTGTCAGTGTTACTACTGAGCGAAGGAATAAAGTCAGAAGGGCAAAGCCATGTGAACTGCTAGACAAGACCAGCCTCCCAGGATCAAGAGTAGCCCCTTCACCCACCTTCAGCTCAGCTGGGGCAGAGCTGGCCTCTTCAGTCTTCTTTTCTCCCTCTGTATGCTCTTGATCCAAATGCACAGATTCCAGAGTAGGCCATGCTGGAAGAAGGGGAGCTGAGGAAACAAGCTCTTAGTGGCTATGTAACTCCAAAATAAGTGTATTCCACACCCCCCTACAGAGGCCCCAAGACAGATGTACAAAAAACTCCTCCTGCACACACAGGTTCCAAAGCTTAATGAACACTCCATTTGTCTGCAATTGACAGATCAGGGGAGACACAAAAATAAAAAACCACACAGACATTCAAGCTCATCAGTGACCTAGAAATGCCAACTCAGATCACGAAGGAAGGACTTCTTTTTTGTGCCAACTAGATTGGTATAAATGTTAAACGACAAACAGAGCAAGTGGGCACCCTTCTATGCTGGCTTGGAGTGTATCACAAAGGTTTTAAATAATCACAGGAATGTTAAAGTGTATGTGCCCTCTGGCCAGTGGTTGTTAGGAAACCATGTCACACAAGCTGGAGTGCCACAGTAAGGCTAGGATACTGTAGCCTATTTTAAAAAGCAAAATAGAAAGAGTGAGTGTACAGAATGCTGAGCAGCTGAGGAACAAAAACTTTGACCACAGCCGCCCTATTTGAATAACAAATTAGAGGGCACAAGTACACCATGGTCCCACAGACCTTCTGTACACATATGTGATGTACAGAAAGACATGAAAGGACATGCTCTATGTAATGGTTTAATATGCTTGGCCCAAGGAGTGATACTATTAGGAGGTGTGACCTTGTTGGAGGAAGTATGCCATATTGGGTGTGGGCTTTAAGACCCTCATCCCAGCTTCCTAGAAGCCAGTCTTCTCCTAGAAACCTTTTTCAAATGAAGATGTAGAACTCTCAGCTCCTCCTACACCATGCCTAACCTGGACACTGCTATGTTCCCACCTTGACGATAATGGATTGAACTTCTGAACCTGTAACCCAACCTCAACTAAATATTGTCCTTATAAGAGTTGCATTGGTCATGGTATCGGTTCACAACAGTAAAACCCTAAGACACTCTAGGATAGGGTAAGGAGAAAATAAAATTTTGGCAGTGGAGAGTGAAGGTTTGACTCAGAGCCTCATGCTGCTAATGGGAAGCATCCTATGCTGGCATTGAATTATATCCACAATGAAATTATTTCTTGGTTGATAACCATGTAGGGCTGACGAGTTTTGTAAAGCAAATTGAGAAAAAAAAATGCATATCTAACATACACAAGAATCTACAGAAATAAGTCCCAACTGCAGTTCAGACACCCATGGCTTGCTACCTGACTTCCCCCTGGCTTTTATGCTGCCTCTACCAACCATATCCTCCCCTTCCCAACCACAGACCCATGTACCTCCTCAGTGAAGGCCAGCCAAGACAAGAGGATCACTGCTACTTACAAGTATCACGGTGTACCAGGATGTCCCTAGGTCTTAAGTTTCTGTTGGGACTTAGCAACCCACATGGTAGCAGCAGGGGCTCAAGACACCTCTCATAGTCTCCCTCGCTGAATGACGATGATGACCCACCCGGGGAACACAACATCATTCCTGTGTACAATCAAGGCAATAGTGATTCCAATAGGTTGAGACTCAGCAAATCCATAATAGGCCAGATATGGATCCAAGGTATGACCTGAGCCCTTAGGTTCCTAAAGACCATCACCACCCATCTCTCAGGCCCCACCCTTAGACACAGACAAAACCTCCAGCTACCAATCCACCCAGAATATTTACCTAGCTTTTAAGAGCCTGGTACCTGCCTTTGACTGCCCTCCATTTCTCATCCTTCCTAACATCTGGAAAGCAAATGTGAGGGCAGGAACCCACGGCAGTGTCCTAGTCCATAAAGTAGGCCTGATAGAAATGCCACTGGGCTCAGAGGAGGGAGCTTGGATCCCTGGTGACTGAGGAGCTCCCTTACCAGCTCTGGGATGGTTGTTTCTGTGCCCCTTAACACATGGGGTGACTACACTCTCAGGAAAGCCACGGCTGGGGTCTGAACTCTATGTTGCAGATTCCAATCCTTCCAGGACCTCCTGCCCATCTCCTCTAAGGCATGCTTTCTTCTGGGGTGGCAGCCTCACCTGGCTCCTCCAGGATGTCAGAGATACCCTCCACCAGGGAGGCAGCTTTCTTGCAACTCTCAGGATACTGGGCTACCACCCAGGGACGGACCCTGTCTGGCAAGATGCCCAAGAACTGCTCCAGAACAAGCAGCTCCAGGATCTGCTCTTTGGAGCAGGCCTCGGGCCTCAGCCACTGACGGCATAGCTCATGAAGCCTAGCCAAAGTCTGGTGAGGTCCAGCTGCCTCCTGGTAGACAAACTCCCGGAAGCGCAGGCGGGAAAACTCAAGGTCAGCAGCAGATCTCTCAGTGATGGTTTCTGTTTCCTCCAGCTGGCTGGGTTCTTCCTGTTGGTTTGGTTGATCTTTCTGGCTAGGTTCTTCCTGTTGTTGGCTGGGTTCCTCCTGCTGGCTGGGTTCCTCCTGCTGGCTGGGTTCCTCCTGCTGGCTGGGTTCCTCCTGCTGGCTGGGTTCCTCCTGCTGGCTGGGTTCCTCCTGCTGGCTGGGTTTCTCCTGCTGGCTGGGTTCCTCCTGTTCACTGAACCCTGCCTGCTGAACTGGCTTCTCTTGCTGAATAAATTCCTCCTTTTGGGTGGACTTATCCCGCTGAATGAACTCCTCCTGCAGAGTCAGTTCCTTCCGGATGGGCCCCACCTGCTGGATGAGTTCATGTTGGACAGGCTCCCCCTGATGGATGAGTTCCTTTTGCATGAAAGCATCCTGCTGAATGGACTCCTCCTGCTGGGTCAGTTCTTCCTGTTGGATGGGCTCATCCTGATCAATAGGTCCCTCCTGCTGGGTCAGTTCTTCCTGTTGGATGGGCTCATCCTGATCAATAGGTTCCTCCTGCTGGGTCAGTTCTTCCTGTTGGATGGGCTCATCCTGATCAATAGGTTCCTCCTGCTGAATGGGTTCTTCCTGTTGGATGGGCTTATCCTGATCAATAG
>NW_022196904.1:9305986-9314443 GCF_008632895.1 Mastomys coucha
GGATGGGCTTATCCTGATCAATAGGTTCCTCCTGCTGAATGGGTTCTTCCTGTTGGATGGGCTTATCCCGCTCAATGGGCTCTGTCTGCTGCACGAGTTCATCCTGCTGCACAGGCTCATCTTGCTGCATGGGTTCTTCGCACTGGCTGGGCTCATCCTGCTGCATCGGTTCTTCCTGCTGCATGGGTACATCCTCCTGGCCAGG
This sequence comes from Mastomys coucha, assembly GCF_008632895.1. Lineage (NCBI taxonomy): Eukaryota > Metazoa > Chordata > Mammalia > Rodentia > Muridae > Mastomys > Mastomys coucha. The sequence continues at coordinate 9,306,192 of NW_022196904.1, forward strand.
TTCTTGCTGCTCACTGAGTTCTTCCCCCTGGGTGAGAGGGCTATCCTGCTTACTGAATTCTCCCCTCTGATTTGGCTCATCCCTCTGACTAGTCTCCAGCAGCTGGATGGGTTCTTCTTTCTGGATGAGTTCATCCTGCCTCCTGCATTCCTCCTGCTGGCTGGGTTCTTGTTGCTTCATGAGTCCTTCCCGATGGACGGGTTCCTCCTGCTGGCTAGGTTCTTCCTGCTGTGCTGTATCTTTTGACCACAGAGTAGATGGTTCTGGTTGGGGTGGAGAGCTTCTAGGGGAGGCTAACGCCCTCTCCAAAGGCAGCATCTTCACGGGCTGCCACAGAAATATAACTGTGTCTAGCCAAGAACTCAGCAAAGACGGCAAAGATAACAGGGTAACCAGGAGAGGTCAGCAGTACCAGGACCTGAGGAAAAGCAAAGGACATCAACAAAACAGATGCCCACATAGTGAGACCCAAGCCAAGGAAAAGAGAATGAAAGGGGGTGTCTGAGTACAACCAGGAACCCCCAATACCCAGGTCTTATGCAGAATTATTTCTAAGCAATCTTCTTGCTACTCTCAGTAGAATTCTATCTTTTTACTTGTATAGATAAAAATTAAAATAAAAATTGGCAAGAGCAACATTATATAAAATAGTATTAATAAGATTTCTTTTTAAGTCATGGATGAAATAAATATAAAAATCATCAAGACAGTTTCCATTATAAACCTAGATGAATATACCATACAATATCAGTAAATTCATTTTTAGTGTGTATATTGTATATATGATGTAGTACATATCACACCAAATCAAATTTATCCCCAAAACAGAACATCACTATAACATCTAAGTCTGTATTATTGGGACTTCAGTTCCCCAAAACAAGAAGGATCTCAGTGCAGCACCGTTCTTCCCATTAAAGCTACTAGATCTCAGAGCTGGAGAGACGGCTCAGTAGTTAAGGACACTTGTTGCTCTGGCAGAGCACCCAGATTCAATTTCTAGCACCTACATGGTGGCTCACCTCTATAACTACAGTCCCATGATCTCTTTGACCTCTGAGGGCATCAGGCATGCAGGTAAAACACTACCACACATAAAATAAACCCTCCAAAACCACCCAAACCCAGTATAACATTGTCCTCTGCAGAACCATTCAAAGGAAGTTTTGGTTTTTTTCCTTCTAAAAATAATTGAGGAATTCAAAATAAAATCTGTCCATGATGACAGCTAACACCATCAAAAATATCACCCACTGTCTCCCTACCTAACCCCAGCTTACCCTAGAGGCACCTTTCTCATTTTTTACAGGGCTGGACTCTGAAGTGGTCCCTCAGTCCACAGTCCCAGCATGTCCTCTCCACACACTTCTCTCATACTACTTTATATCTGCATACTACTTATCTCTCACATTAAAACCTTAGTCCTAAGAGAGCAGGGTTATTTCTAGACATGTCACTATAGGCCCAGAAGCTCTGGCTTCTGTATTTGTTCACTATACCTTTTATGAAATGTACTTCTTTATTAAAGGGTATCCTGTGTACATCTAATGGCCAATATGGAATCTCATACCCATCTATCTTGGGGTCATTTAGGATCTATTTGAAGAATAAATGAAAGAATAGAATAACCTAGATACAGGGACAGCCTCACCTCTACACCTACAATGGCAGTACCCATTTCTTTTCGCCCCAACATCTGTACTAGGGATCCTTAAACCACCCACTAGTGCTTACATTTTCTTATGATTTCTTTATCTTTGAGGGTAGGTAAACTGCCTGTTTTCCTTATAGCTGTCAGGTAAGAGCCTTACCTGGCTCCATCATGTCATCATCTGTCCCTGTCTTCATCATCCTAGCATTACTGTTTTGTTTTGTTGGTTTCTCAAAACAGGGTTTCTCTGCTTAGCTCTGGCTGTCCTGGAACTCACTCTGTAGACCAGGCTGGCCTCAAACTCAGAAATCCACCTGCCTCTGCCTCCTAAGTGCTGGGATTAAAAGCATGCGCCACCACTGTCCGGCTCTTTTTTTTTTTTTTTCATTATGGTTTTAAACCTGTGTTTGAACCACTTCATGTTCTAATGATTCTTCTTATCAACTATTTTACAAATAAATTTCCAGTTTCCAACATCTGTTTTACTCTGGGTTTCCTTCACTACCTCAAGTTTAAAAATACATTCTCTCATTCATGCCCCTAGAACAAAGGTGGCAATATAAGGCCTCAGATAACATTTTAAGCCCTTGGGGTTGTCTTGATGGTGACTACTCACCTTTGTCCTATAGCAAGGCAGGTAGAGCCCTGACATGTTTCTATACTACTTCCTTTCAACCATCCTCCATTCTAGGCTCTTTTCTTTACCCACATTCTACTTCTGATTCTCCTGGAGCATCTTTTGATATGGAGTGTAATGGCAGCCTCAGTGAGACAATGCAGCCACCAGGCTCTGGATACAGAACTCTATGTAACAAATGAACAGTTATGTGGGCACATAACTTTGCTTTCTTTACACATCAGGCACATTCATCCTACACAGAACTTGCATCCACAAAGTAACTGTAAACTTGCTAAGATGTCCACACACACAGGTTTATCAAACCAGGCCCTCTTGGGGGCTCATGTCATCTTCAGAGTCTCACAAGCCTCTACGGGTAGAGAAAAAAATAAACCCAAGGTGTAGGTGAAGAGCACATTCACAGACAGTGCTGGGCTCAGGATTCTACCTACAAACTGACATAGCTGCTCCATCCTTCTTGTTCCAAATTCTTCATGAAGTTCTCCCTGCCTAGAGCCTCTAACTGGTCCTCCCCGCATCCACTTCACCACCGGGGTCATCACATAACCATCACCTCTGCTTCTTTTCAGGTGGCACAGCAGCCCTCAGTCAACTGTTTGGGATCCATCTCCTCCTCTAACTGCCCTGCTCTGTTCTGAACACAGAAAAATGTATGGGGCCCAGCAACACAAAGGACTAAGTAGAAACACAGATAAGCCAATAAATAGTCTAATCAGTGAAGAACACCGTCAGCCCCTAGGAATAGGAAAGAAACATATGTGCCCATTTCCTTTGCCTGTAAAGAAAACTCCTATGGCAACAGGAGGCAACAGCCTGACCTGAACAGCCAGAGCCCTTTCATAATGAACCTCCGGAGTCAGGACCAGGGAATAAGACCACCTTGAGACTCTCAAAAGACCTCTACTCCTAAGCATGCTTTACTTGCTCTACCTGGCCCTAGACCTGGTTACACAGCTACAAGGACTTACTAGGCAGAAAGAAAACCTAGTGAGACCTAAGAGCCTGAATGAAGCCACACTCCCAGTACAAATAAGACAGAGATTGTGGCACACCATGATGCAGAATGACCCCACCATTTCACGGCTGCCCAAAAGTTCCCTTGGATGGGTTTTCCTAGACTCCAGCCCACAGACTTCAGGAGACAAAGAAGTATGAGTCAAGCAGGTGTTAAGGGTTGTATTCTAGGCCCAAAATGCTGAAGCTGAGAAAAGTGGATGGGTAGACAGCTAAGCTAGGAGAATCCCCAAGAATTCTCATTGCAGCTCTTGCCTTAGTAGAAAAAAAAATCCACCTTTCTCAGGCCCTGTAAACCTTTTCTAACCACTAGGATCTGATGATAATGAACACTAATCTCACTGGAACATCCAAAATTAATCACACAGTCTCCCCTGTACTCACAGATATTAACATAAATTACAAAAAAATACAAATATACCTTCAAAAGAATGCAAAAGCACACACAAAGGATCATTATTAAAATAATTGCTTTCTGTGGTCTCTACCGAGAATATGCTCTATATTTTCATATGACATGACACACATATGTCAAATGTATGTCCTAAACAAACTGACCTGGGTTGCAAAAAAACCAACCAAACAAACAAACCCCAAAATCACAGACCCAAACATCAAGAGAAACAAAGGCTCACTTCAATATTGGGCCCTATTCTGGCTCCAGAGGAGGAGAGAGAACCACGGGACATTGCCAGGATGTAGAAGGAAGATCCTATAACATCCACTGTGGCCTCTGAGAGGCCGGCTGTGATACAAACCAACATAAGGGAGGGGAGGATTGAGAATGGAAGCAGTGGAGGAGTAAAAAAGAAAAGGCAATGAAATGGAACAACACTAGCAGAGAGAATCTGGACACGGAGTAGGGAGGATTTCTACGACCTTGGAATTGTTCTGTATAAAAGCCAGTCCGCAGTGGTCCACAACACCCCTTACCTACCTCTTCATAGAGTAGCACTGGGAAAACTAATGTTCTCTATTCCTCTCCAAGCCCTCCAGGTCAGGAAAGCACCTAAAACACTATTTTCACCCGTTCTCTGTGAAAGGGGTCCCTACACAGAAGCCCAAAAGGGTTCTCTGACCCCAGAACAGAGTGGACCCCTGCACTCTAAAGCCCCATGTTACCCCTCAGTCCAGTAGAATCTCTCCTAGAACCCCTCCCCCACTTTCCTATTCTCCCACCCCGTGGATCTACGGATACCCTCAACCCTGCCTCTCCAGGACACAGAGAAAGGGGTCCCCAAACCCTCCCTGGCCTTTAATACACTCATCTTTCCCCTCTGTGGACTTCCCATCCCTACAAAAACCTGCACCCACCTTCACCTAATGCCCTCCTCCTCTCTTCTGCTGCAATCTCCCATCTTGAGGGATCCAGTGGACTCTACCCCAATCTGCATCTAAGAAGCAGTAGCACTGGGCCTTCACCCAGTCAGGATCTCTTAACCTCGCCCCCTTTCGGTTGCACACATAGAAACCATACCCCAAGACCCTAGCGCATCCCACATCCCCAGATACCCTTCTCCAACACAATATTAGCGTACTCCGTTACCCAGCCACAATCCCACACGTGGTACTTCCCACGCCACACGTTAGAGCCACACCCCCGATCCTGCCTCATCCCACGCTACACCCACACAATGCTCGCTCTACACGCTTCACCTTGCGTTGCTACGGTCGCCTACAGTGCTCTTGGGTCACACCCCCACCCAAAAGCCTTAAGGCCCGGCCCCAAATTCAAGCGCAGCCAAGGCTACATCCCCACGCAAGAGCCTTTAGCCTCCGCGTTATAGCACCTGGGGTCACGCTCCCACGGTGGGACCCACCCCCACCCCCGCCCCTGCCCAGGCCCCCGGCCAGGGTCCCTGCTCCTGGCCCAACCCACACAAGGCAGGTCCATCCCTCCACCGGACTCTGTACACCAGTCGAACACCTAAGGCTCCGCGAAGAAGGCTGCCAGGCGGCCCAACCCACCTGCTGCGCAGCGTTGCCCCACGGGCTCGCGCAGCCTCGAACACCGAGCAGCGATGGCGGCCCGCCGCAGTACGCGTGCGCGGCCTGCAGCGCTGTAAACTGCGACCCCCAGCGTGCCGCGGGGCCGTTCGCCAGACCTGGGCGGGGCGAAGCTGCTGTGACTGCACCGCCAGTCAATCAGAAAAACGCTGTCTCCGCTTCGCCTCCACGTGCGCTAGCGTCACTTCCGATGCCATGGCAACGCAGTAAACAATCGCACACCCCCACCCCCAAAAAGGAGTCTAGGACCACCCGAACCTGAGAGGCGGAGACAAAGACTGGAGTACACAAGCTTAAGAAACAAAAACTCGCGGGCACCTTGAGACCCAAAGACAGTAAAGGGAAGATCTAGTCTAGAAGATGAGACAGAAACTAAGATGGAGACCTACCATGGGGATCCAGCACAAATGAAGACTCAAGACTATGAACAGTCAAGAAACAAGTGCACAGACCTACTGTGGGCAGACAAAGCTAAAAACCCACTGTAGTGAAACACCCTGAGGCAAGGCTTCAAAGAGGAAAAGACAGGGACTAAGGCACTGAACAGACTAGCTGAAAGTAGTTTCAGAGAGGAAACTGAATTCAAACACCTTACCAAATTTTTAGTGGATTTGTTTGAGTAACAAGACAAAAAGGAGGAAGAGGAGGCTGCTTCTGCAGAGATGGGAAGGGAGCTGCTTTCCACAGCAGAGCTTCTGGAAGTCATTTTGTTCGTCTGGCATGGTTTTTAAAATGTGTAGCTGAACTACTTACCACCGAAAACGTTGTTATTCTTTATTTACACAAAAAACACTTAATTATGTTCTGATAATTTTAACTGATACCACAATCGGAATGGTTTCACTACTCCTTTTTAATAATCACACCCCACGACCACCTCTGACCCCTGATTTGTGGTCCCTCAGTGCAGATTTGTCCCTACGGATTTCATATAAATATAATCCTATAGCACAGTGCCTTTTGAGATACTCTTTAACTGTACATAATTCCTTTGGAATCCATTAATATGTGTGTTTGCTCCTTGTTACTGCTTAAAATTCGATAATGTACAAGTTTAAACATTCACTAGTTGGGCTTGCTTCCAAATTTTTGGTATTTAATAAATGCTATGAAAATTCATATTCAAGTTTTTGTGTGAACATTACTCACGACACAGTTGCTATGTCATGAAGTAAGCAAATGCTTAATGTTAAAAACTAAACCAATGAAAAACTGCCGTACCCTTTTCTAGAGCTGTGCTGTTTTACACTTCCATCACCAATGTATATATGAATCCATTTTTCCACAATCTTGCCAGCTGTTGGTGGTTATCAGTCTTTTAGCTGTTCTGAGTATACTGATCATATTGTAACTTAGTTTCCATTTCTCTAAGGGCCGCCAATAATGTTGAACATACTTTCATGGCTATTTGCCATCTATGTACCCTCTTAAGTATCTGTTGATTTGACTCACACATTTTCAATTTTTTGTTGTGTTTTGTGTGAACCAGGGTGTCTCTGTGTAGTCCTGGCTGTCCTGTAACTCACTCTGTAGACCAGGATGACCTCAAACTCACCGAGATCTGCCAACCTCTGCTTCCTCAATGATGAGATTAAAGGCATGTGACACTACCACCCAGCCTATTTTCTAGTTTTTAAAGGAATATTGAGTTTCAAGAGATCTTTATTTTTACCCAGATAGAGTTTGCAAATCCTTTATCCCAGTATACTGCTTTTTATGTCTCTATCATGACGTTTAATCAAAGGATTTTAAACTAGATGTACAATTCATGAACTATATACATGTTCCTAGTTCTCAACAACTCATGCTGAGTCCTAAGCCCTGAATGTTTTTTCCTATATTTTTCCTGAATGTTTTATAGTTTTTACCTGTTATATTTAAGCCCATCTTAATTTTTGAGTTATTTTTGTATATTGTGAAGTTTATGTTGAAGGTCATCCCCATCTCTCAACCACAGATTTGGGATATCTTTTCTTCTGACAGCTCACCTTCCTAACACCAAGCAATTCTCCAAAGCTAGCTAGGTATCCAGAATCCAATCCAGTTCTAGCACTACTCAGAAGTGGTGCCACGGAACAGGCCGAGGACTTGGTGTCATTTTAGACACCAACTGCAGGATACCCACACAGTGTCAGGCTGACTATGCCCGCCACTTCCATCACCCAATTTGCTAGAACAAGTCACAGAACATAGGAACTTTGCCTCTGTTTACCAGCTTATTATGAAGGATTAAAAAAAAAAATCAGATATAGACAAGTGAAAGTGGGTAAGAATTGAGGGGGAGAGTGGGTAAGTAAGATAGTGGTTAAGGGGAGTGGGAGAATGGAAGATAGGGGACCACTTTATCAGCACATACACACTTGCCAACCCAACAAGGTTTTTGGGTTTGTTTTGTTTTTTGTTTTGTTTTGTTTAACCTGGAGGTGCTTTGGTTTTTCATGTTAATTCTCTGGTGACAAGGCCCTTTATTGATGCAATCTAGGGACCCTTGGAGTCATTTGTCAATATAAAGTCTGGTTGAAAGGGGTTCCTTATGAATAAATAACACTCTTACCAAGAAACTCCAAGAGTTAACTCTGTGCCAGCAACCAACAAAACACTAAATGTATTTTATACTACAGATGGAAACTGCTCTAGCACCATTTGTTGAAAAGGTTAGCCTATCTCTATTGAATAGCTGTTTGCATTTTTAAAAGAAAAACTCTGTTGGAAGTATCTCTGTAGGTCTATTCCTGCCTCTGTTCTGTTCCATTACCACACTTTTCCCATCATTACAGCTACAGAGTAAGAACACTTGGGAGCGTTCTTTCTCTCACTTTTTGTTTTTCAAAATAGTTTTTGTTGACATTTAGTCTAGGCTCCGCCCCACAGTTACCTGGCAACAGCCAGGTGTGCCTGGCCCACTACAAAAGGGGCTGCTTACCCCCTCCTCCCTCCTCC
>NW_022196904.1:9314738-9321425 GCF_008632895.1 Mastomys coucha
GCCCGCCCCACCCCCACTCCAGGGCCAGACATTACAACACATGCCTGTTACCCCAGGACTTGGGAGCTAGAGCAGCATTTTGAGTTCAGAGCCAGCAAGGGTTACACATTGAGGCTGCTTCAGACACCCTTACACCAACCAGCCAAGCAAACAAAACCAAACCGCCTTTCTGAAAATGTAAAGCGTTTTGAACTATGACTCTTCTTTCTGCCTAGTTCCGTGATTTGGAGTTTCTAGTGTGATACTCAGTAACGGAGGGAACAGGAGACATACTTGCCCTGTCAGCCAGCAGACAGAAATGCATCTTCAGCATCAACTGTGCTAACTATGTATATGTCCTTTCTAAGAGAGTTCCCCTTTACTCCTAATTTCATAGAGAGCTTTGTTAAATGCGTTCTGTGTGAAACAATAAAAATCTGTGAATGGGATAGATTGTGATAGCTCTTTAATCCTGAGCCAGTCTTGCACTGTTAGGATGAACCCCTCTGTAGTCTGCATTGTTCTCATCTGCTGCAAGCTTTTATTTAGTGGTATTTTTGAGAAGGATGGAAGCAATATTGTGGGTCTATTCCTACCTCCATTCTGTTCCATTATGCTAATGCTTTGCCACATAAGCTTTAGAATAAGTTTGTCTCAGTACACACACACACACACACACACACAGCTTGATGTGTGTATAATCATAAGGCATATTAGTTTGCAGATCTCTTATACTATCTTTGCTATTAGTACCCAGGTAGCAGTGGCTTCACAGTGCATTGAGAGTGATTTGCTCCATGGGTGGGGTTAGTACCTTTATAAAAACAGATTGCGGGAGCTTGCCAGCTCCCTCCACACTGGTATGAGGACACAGCAAGAAGGCATTGATTTTAAGGATCAGGCTGTCAAAGCATTATGGCTGAACCTTCTTCTTGGTCTTCCCAGCCTCCAGAATTGTAATTTATATTGTTTATAAATTACTCAGATTACAGCCTTTTTGTTAAAGCAGCCTACAGATTAAGACTAGACCTTATTCTCAATGTCTGCTTGATCTCTACTGGTACCTCTTTTCATTCCTGATGTTGGTAATTGTATTTTGGTCCCATTATAACATCATCAATTTTATTATATTTCAGTTACATACTGACAACAATTAAGAACATAAAATTACAAGTTAAAGTGCAAAAACTAATTTGAAAATTAATGCAAACTTCCGAATCCTTACATGTATGTATGTAAAAAAGTAATGATAGCAACAATTCCATAATATTTACATTAGCATTTATATAGCAGGGCCAGGCATTGCTGTAGGGATATTCCATATATATCATTTAATTCTCACAGCATCCTTATGAAATATGTAACTGTAAAAAAGAAATCATGGCAAGTCCTTAGGACTTTTTTTTTGTTTTTTGGCTTTAGTAAGGGCATCAGAATGACAGAAGAGCGTTTTCTCTATAGATTCTTATATAATTAGAAACAAAAATCTGTTTGATGTGTTATGGCAAAGCTTTGTAAATACTATGAAATTACTTTATTATAACTATAGTATCTCTAACAGTGAGACAGGACAATGGAACAGAGTCTAGGAAAAAATATGCATTAGAATGTAGTTTAGAATAAACACAGAATTACAGTCCTGGAGAAAATAGTTATTCAATAAACCAGTTTTTTGGAAAAATATGCAATAAAAAAAGAGGAAAAAATTCAGTATCTCAAAACAAATACTAAAATAGTAAAACTCCAGAATAGTCTAAGATTTGAATGTATAAAATAAAACTTAAAGAAAAGAGAAATCTTTTTTATTAAAGATTTATTTATTTATTATGTGTAAGTATACTGTAGCTGTCTTCAGACATACCAGAAGAGAGCATCAGATCTCATTATGGATGGTTTTGAGCCACTATGTGGTTGCTGGGATTTCAACTCAGGACCTTCAGAAGAACAATCAGTGCTCTTAAGCACTGAGCCATCTCTCCAGCCCAGAGAAATCTTAAATCTTGGTATGGGCTTTGCTTAGTTTTCATTGGAGAGATATCATAATCCAAACATTGTAAAATGTCATTTTTAAGGGCTCTTTTTGAGAAAAGACACTTAGGAGTTGGCTGAGCTAAGCTTGCTAAGAATGTAGTCTAGGGCTCTCACTGTGTGTTCTGTGAACAAAGTCAGAGAGGCAAAGAAAGGAGAGGTTCCAGGTTCCAGGTTCCAGCTCTACACTGAGTGTGTGATGGTCTCTTTCCTCTTTTACAGTCCCAAGTAAAAAATATTCAAAAAATTAAAATCAAAATGAAAAATTAATCAATGGATACATAAGAAGCAAATGTGTGCTTCTGGCAGACAGAATTCTGGGTATGTGTACTCTAGCACTTATGAAACAGGCAGGAAGAAGGATTCCAAGATTGAGTCCATTCTCTCAACCCAAGACTTTGCCTTAAAAGAAAATCCATCTGAATTTTAAAAACTAATTTTCTTAGCAGAGACAAAAATAAAGATAAACCAAAATAAAAATACAAATTCGTGCAAAAGATAAATTCTTTCATAATAGACAAGGCAGAAATAAGGCAAAACACCACCTTCAATATGTCAGAATGAGAAACTTTAACGTTATTCACAATGGAAAAGTTGAAAGTTCAGTGCCTAGACAGTGGTGCTATCGAGAGGAGGCCGCTTAGGACGTGTACCTACCCGTACACTTACTTAAGAATTTGCCACATGCTATATCTGATACGATCTCCTAGATTCTTCTCACAATGGATTTCTACCTTAATTCATAATCTATGGAAAGTGGGATAACAACTTCCTAGTTGGCTTTTCTCACATTGCAGCAGCAGGTGTAAGATTAACAAGATTAAAGGCCTCTGGCTTGACATCTCATCTGGCTCCTCAGCTCAGTTGGCTCCTCTCTTCCCGAGGCCTGCTGTTATGCCATCATTCCACTGCCCACCACACTATCAAGCTAACAGCCACTTTCTCTCTTCTAGATTTGGGAAAATTAAACCTGATGTTAGCATTCTGTCTAAACTCCACCCCACAGTTACCTGGCAACAGCTAGGTAGGCTCCTCCCCATAGTTACCTGGCAACAGCCAGGTAGGCCTGGCCCACTATAAAAGGGACTGCTTGCCTCCTCCTCCCTCTCTTACTCTTGCCTCTCTCTTGCCTCTTGCTCCCTTGCCCCTTCTCTCTCCCCATTCCCTTCGCCCCTCTCTCCACGTGGTCATGACCAGCCTCTACTTCTCTACTCGCTCCCTCTCTCTGCCTTTCTCTGCCTCTACTACCTTCTTAATTCCCCTCACCATGCCCTGAATAAACTCTATTCTATATTATACTGTCGTATGGCTGGTCCCTCAGCGGGAGGGATGCCTTGGCATGGGCCCCCTGGGGCACCCCTTACCCCTCCCCCAGTACATCACCACACCTCCATAGAACATATCTTAATACTTCTTTATCTTTTTATAAACACATCCTCTGATGGCTTTAAAAATATAAAATGAATGAAAATAGCTCCTAATTTCTATCATGGGCCCCTACATTCACCTTCCCAACCTCTAGCCATTTTTTGTTGTCCACAGGCCTCAGAAAGTAGATTAACTGTTTCCATTAGGGATTCCTCTCTGGAAGGAATTAAGATGGGAGATAAACTCCCCTCAGAAACTAAGAGCCTTCAAGGCATCCTAGGTGATGTGTTTATAAAAAGATAAAGAGAGGATGGGATATGTTCTATGGAGGAGATATGTTCTATGGAGGTGTGGTGAGGCATGGGGGAGGGGGTGCCTTAGTGGGCCCATTCTAAGGCATCCCTTCTCCCTGAGGGATCAGCCACATGATGGTATAGTATAACATAGAGTTTATTCAGGAAGGGGAGTTAAGAGAGTAGTAGAGGCAGAGAGAGAGAAAGAGAGAGAGAGAAGAGCAGAGGGAGGTGAGGAGAGAAGAAGAGAAGAAGAGAAGAAAAGAGAAGAGAAGAGAAGAGAAGAGAAGAGAAGAGAAGAGAAGAGAAGAGAAGAGAAGAGAAGAGAAGAGAAGTAGAAGCTAGCCATGAGCACGGGGAGAGAGAAGGGTGAAGGGAGTGGGGAGAGAGGGGAAAAGGGAAAAGCAAGGGAGCAAGAGAGAAACAAGAGAGAGAGAGAGTGAGGAGGGGGCAAGCAGTCCCTTTTACAGTGGGTCAGGCCTACCTGGCTGTTGCCAGGTAACTGTGGGTTGGAACTTAGACAGAATGCTAACACTCGGAGAATAAGGGAACTATGGAATAGGGTAGAGGTCCTTGTTAGGTCATTTTAGTACTGAAGAGCCACACAATCCCAGGCTTTGACTGTTATGGATACATATACGCCATGATGGGTAAGAACTGGGAATCATGTTCCTTGCTATCCCAACCTGCGCTATCACCCTGAAGGATATACATCCAATGACCAATCAACCACTTGCTTTGTTCATCCACCCAAATCCCAATTATAATCATTCACCTGCTGATGAACTAACTGGAGTTTCTAAGACTTTTCCCCTCTAACCTTACAACTCTGCCCACCTAGGAAGCCTCCAGCCTATGAGCATCAGCCTCTTCCCAATCCTGATCATGTACGTCAGGCTGTAGGAAGCAAAGCTGTCTGTGAACTACCAGTAATAAGTCTCAGAATCAGCAGGTAAATGGGAGAGCCGCCTGCTTCCCTTTGCTTTCAGAACAGGAGAGGAGCTCCAATATCATCCCTAGTGAAAACCATCAACATCAATACTAAAAATATCGTCACTAGGAACAGTAAGCTCAGGAATTGCAGTACAAGGCATGTGAGAACAATAGATTCACGTTGGGTACTGCATGGCCCTGGAACAACACATACTTCACCATGGTTCTGTCAAGACAGGACTTAACAACACTTTGTGAGGAACTAAAGCACGGAGTGTAAATCCGTTTCAGTTCACTACTATGTGAGCAGCTCCATGAATAAAATCAAATCTAACTGAAGTCAAAAGATATGCCTTCATTCATCTTGCCAAAACTTACATAGACACAATTCAATGTTTCCATACAATTTTAACAATTTCTTTTAGTTGGGATTGCACTTCTTGCACAGTCCCTGTAAAATAGGGATTTCCCATTTACATGAGCATCTATTTACTTTTTTTCATACATAAAAAGTTTTAAATGCCCACATGGATGTAAGAGTGAATATATGTGCATGTACAACACTGATCACAGTAGAAACCCCATTGGGACACAGATATTTTCTTTTGTCTAAGCAGTTTGTTAAACCAGGTATGGTGGCCTGTAATCTCAGCACTCATGGACTGAAACAGGAGGATCAAGAATTCAAGGCTGCATTCAAAAGGGAAATAATTTTCTTAATTGGCTCTATGCAGTGTCCTTCTAATAAATGAACATTTTCACTTTCCAGCACAATTTTTGGATTGCAGCTACATGCTACTCCCAAGAAGATGACAAGCAGTTGCCGTCAGAGTGAGATGGACTCTACCGCACAGGGACAAACAGACTTACCATCTTTTGTTCCAATATATGTACCAGCTGTTTCAGCAACAGCCCTCTTATTCAATTCTTCCTCCTGAGGCTACCATTTCATCAAGTGACTAATAGGGAGATACGTGCTAGAAAAGACTTCTGGCTTAAACTGTGAGGTTACTGGAAGGTTAAAATGTGAAAGAACACACCAAAAAGTATGTGAAGTATAGTTCAGTCCTCAGAGAACTAAATTCCAGATACAGGTGCCCCATAATTTATAATGGCATTATACCCCAAGAGGCCTAATGCTCCAGTTGAAAGTATAAATAAAAACTACATTTAAGGTGGGAATGGTGGTTCATTCTTAAAATTTCAGCACTGGGGGCTGGAGAGATGGCTCAGTGGTTAAGAGCACTGACTACTCTTCTAGAAGTCCTGAGTTCAAGTCCCAGCAACCACATGGTGGCTTACAATCATCCATAGTGGGGATTCAATGCCCTTTTCTTATGTATCTGAAGACAGCTACAGTGTACTCATATACATAAAATAAATAAATAAATCTTTTTAAAAAAAAAATTTCAGCACTGGAGACAGTCTGGTAAAGACAACTACTGTGAATTTGAGGCCAGCAGGGTTACACACTGAGTTCCAGGTTAGCTAAGACAACAGACTCTGTTTCAATAAATCCAAATTAAGGCTAATGAGTGGCTCAGCATAGGTAAAGGAACCTGCTGCCAAAACAGACAATCAGAACCCACACGGCAGAAGGAAAGAACCAATTCCCACAAGTAGTCATCTCAAATCTTGACTGGCACAACAGCTTGTGCACACACAAACCAAATAAATCTAACAAGAAAATGAGTAAAGCAGGTAACTAAGTAATGTACTTAAGGGGTTGAGGATGTGCAGTAAGAGCAGAGCCTAGCATCCCACAAGTACCTACACAAACAATGCATTTAAAGCACATGCTAAAACCATAATAGCTTAGCCCAGCCTATCCGACACATGCCCAGAACATTTACATTAGCCTCCAGATGGCACATTATCAAACACAAACCTAGCAATAATAAGTGTTCAACCACTTATTGTTATACATGTCAATACGCATGTAAATATGTAAAACGCAGATTGTCTGAAAAGCTTTCACACCATACATAGTACGACCAAAGCATTGTATTTCAAACCACAGTAAACCAGGGACTACTTATTTTTTAAAAATAGAAATCTACTGCCGGGCGGTGGTGGCGCACGCCTT
>NW_022196904.1:9321435-9329722 GCF_008632895.1 Mastomys coucha
AAAAACCTGAGTATTGACTTGTACTGGGACAAATATAATAGAAAAGAGCTCTGTACAACTCATTCCCTAAAATACTACAGTTGTGATGTTTAATGTAGTAGCCACTTCGGTGTAATAACACAGAATCTGAAATACAGCAAATACTCCAGCGGAAATACTGCTGCTTAAGAAGCACAAAAGTAAAATAAAACGTTACTGATAAAATTTCATTCATTTCTTATTTAGTGCATGTGTGTACCTGGGCACTATGCTACACATGTGGGTACCAACTTCCCAGATTTGATCCTCTCTTGCCACCTTATGGGTCTCAGGAATCAAACTCAGGTCATCAGGCCTAGGGGCAGGCACCTTACCTGCTGAGCCAAATCACTGCCATCCATTTCCTTCTTTCTCCTTTCCTTTCTTTCTTTCTTTCATGTAAATATGAGAGAACTTCAAGTTACATATGTGGTTAATGCTTTATTTCCATCAAATAAAGCAACTATGGAAGAGCAGCTCTCTGGTGGCTTTCCACACAGGATAGGGTGTTTTCTGTTTCTAGTGTGAGAGTTTATAATAATGCATGTGTGCACAGTATGTGTATGGTGGTGTATGTGCATGCATGTGGGGGGGTACATGTGTGTGCATGTGTATACTTGAGTGTTGACAGATGTTGAAAGAGAGCTGGACAGCCTGAAGAGGGAGTCAAAAGTGACTGTGACTGTGGGTGGTCGGAACCAAACTCGGGTCCTCTGGAAGAGCAGCCAGCACACTTAACCACTGAGCCATCTCTCCAGACCCACTGTGTTTTCTTAAAACACAAAGAAATGCATCTTAACGGGGTTCTCCACGTTATCATAGTATAGGTTAATTCCAAGTGAATCCTTTGAACAGAAGCATCTCAGCAGATATTACTAACCCTTACATTGATCATGTTAACTGAGTCCACTGATGGGAGGGGGCATGGAGGGAGGCAGAGCTCCAATTCAAATGGTCTCATGCTCATTCAACTCCTACGTTTTTATTCAGTGGTGCTTAGGATTGAACTGAGGGCTTCACGAATGCTAGGAAAGCCCTCCCTGCCACTGAACTACAAGTGTACCCTTAAAATAGCTTATGAGTAAGCATCTGCATATAAGAAAAAAATGTAGTAAGAATAAAGTCTTCCTCTTCTCTCAATCCTGTCACCAGCATTCAAATTTTTTTCTGGTCTTGGATTTGGTGAAGAGTAAACTCAGATGGATTTAATTTATTATGTTTCTAAGGTTCATTTTCAGTATGTTGGACAGTAGCAAAATAATTCTAATTTATTAGAGAAATAATGTCTCATAGGTTTTATTCCATGGACTAGATGGTAAGTTGCTATATTTTCAAACTATGCCTGAGTATAAATTCTAACAGTAACTAAAGAGATTCTGATAGTCACTGCCACCCATGTTCACTGATTCTCCCAGAAATTGTTCCAGTGTGACATCTCTGTATTTAACCTGAGAAAATGGTGCACTGGAAATTTCTCCTGTTGGACACCCTAGCAAAAGACCTCATGCATATGTGACTCCTGCTGCTTGGTCGAGGGGCTGTTCCTGAAGGCTTTGCCACAGTAGTTAAAATTCCACGAGGCTTCTCAGCAGAGGCAGTACATGTGGGACTTCTTTCTGTTAAGGATTTTGGTTGTTTTTATCTCTTTTTTTTCTTAACATGCAATGAAGTGACCACTGCCATTGAAGGGTTTTTCCAACTCTACACAATTCCCAGTCTCTCTCCAGTATGAAGTGAATTCTATGCTTAGTAAGGTATGAGCCACCAATGATAGCCTTTCCACACTCCATGCATACATACAGCTTTTGTCCTGTGTGAATTCTCAGGTTCATAATAAGGCAGGAGACTCCAGAGGAATACTTTTCATACATATTACATCTCCACAGCTCTTCTCCAGTATGAGTCCTATGGTGAAAAACAAAGAAAGAATAGAGGCTGACAGACTTCTCAGAATGGATACATCATAGTCAGCATCCCCCATATGGGTTCTTTCATGCTTCATGAAAGCACAGAGAGTACTGAAAGATTCCCATACTTAGTGTAATTTGAAGGCTTTCCCACATTTACCATAACCTAAATGACTCCTCTCCCACATGAATTCTTTGATACACAACCAGGTTATAATTGTTGAAGAAGGATTCTTCAGCAATAGGCCTCTTTCTACTGAGACTCCTCTGATGCTCAGTGAAACAAGATTTCTGACTGAAGGAGGGTTTGAATTCACCGCAAGCACAGCATTCATTTCCAAAGTCATTTCTGTTTTCCAGGGTTTATGTTCTCCAATCAGAGGCCACCTCACATCTTTCTCTGCAACAGTGCCTTTGCGATAACTGCACCTTATAGACAGAGATACACAGAATCACTGTGCAGGAGGTACGGGTTCATTTCTGTCCAGCGTGCTATCTTTAAAGCCTTTCTGCCAGTGACTGAAACCTTTAAGTAAAGTTTGCTGATGGCACACTTTTCTTAAAGGAACCCTCCAACATGAACTGAGGATGGAGCAGACTTGCACTGGCCCTAGGGCTGTAAAAACTACACCCTTTCACCTGACATCTGAGTCTCCTTTGATGGATGCCATTCTACTCAAATGCCATTCTGGGCATAGATGGTACATTTATACCTGGTCCATTCGCAGATTTCTCTTAATGCTGATAAAATGGAATTAACCCTGATGGATCTTCCCATGTTTGTAAAATTAAGTAGTTCTTGAAAAACATCCTAAGTTGATGCTTCCATTGGACTTTTCTTTCCCAAGCTGGGGGTAAAGGGAATGATATTTGAATCCTTCTAGGTGGGAAGAAAAGAAAGAGGAAAAAAATCTAGAATTAAAAATGGTACCATATAAATCCTTAAACACACCAGGCAAATATCTACTCACTTGACTCTGCCCATTCTGTACACAATTTCATGTAGGCTCACACCTAAGAGAAATGTATACACAAAATCACAGCAACACTACTCCCAACATGTCCAAACGTTCACCAACTGGATGAATTGTGAATAAATCCATGATACATACGTCAACAAAAATAAATAACTGGTTGGGTGTGTTGGCATATGCCTCCAATCTTAGCCCTGAGAAGGCTGAAGCAAGAGGATCAGACATTAAAGGCCAGCCTTGTCTACACAGCAAGATCCTGATTTTAAAGTTAAAATGACTAATTACTGGTTATATTAGAAAGTCCCTCAGGTACAATTTCTGAGAGAGAGAGATCCAAAAAAACACAGTATGTTTACTTTGCAAAAATTCTGAAACATGTTCTTGCCTATATTTTCACCATGTACATTATGTAGAAAACATTTGGGAAAAATGTGTGTGAGCATGCACACACACACACGTGTGTGTGTGACACCAACAAAATAAGCACCTAGCTAGAAAGCCATAGATTTTTTTTTTTTTCAGATATAGACCTGCAGGGAAACATGAAAAAATAGGAGAGATAGGGTCATTTGTAGGGAATAAAAATAGCTTTATGGATTTTTAATCTTAGCAAACAATAAATAATATCCACCAAAGAAATCTGACCTCCTAGAAGTGGAACAGATAAGACTTTTAAAGAGCCTCCTAACCTTGCGCACCAAGTTAACAGAATCCTTGGTCTACTACGCATCTGGAACATAGAGCCCATTGTTCTAGTCACACCTGTAGCCACATGTTCACCTCCCATGCACCCTGCCACTAGCAAACAACAGCTAATAACATCTCACAGTTGTTTCTGGGAAAGCTCTACCAGCTTAGAAACAGAGCTCCCCAGTGGCATTATATTGCCAGAACTTTAGGGGGGGGTCCCACTTTAGGGAGGGATTTAATAATAAAGACATGGAGACATCTGTATAGTATAAACCTGTTGGCCTTTCTGCTGGGGGAAGTCCCTCAGCTAGCCATCTAGTCCGCCAACTCCCCAGCCACAGGTAGCCACCTCCTGGCTCCCCAGCCACAGGTAGCCACCTCCTGGCTCCCCAGCCACAGGTAGCCACCTCCTGGCTCCCCAGCCACAGGTAGCCACCTCCTGGCTCCCCAGCCACAGGTAGCCACCTCCTGGCTCTCTCTGCTTTGCCTCCCTGATCTGCTGAGGCTCTCCCCCAGCACCAGCCTCCAGCTCTTTATGCATCCAAAGCCTCTCCTTTCTGATACAGAAAAAAAAAAGGCTTATTACCACAGTGGAGAGATTCCACAGCTTACTCACTCTGAACTAATCAGCAGCAGGGCTACCCCTATCTATTGCTGCCTTTTGACCAGATTGAGGGCTGCGTGACATCCCCTGGGCAGCTTGGTTTTTTAATAGGATAATCTCAAAGAATCATTTTTTGGGCAGGTGAGGAAGTAACAAACATTTATATAAAAAAGAGGTCTTGTGGACATAGTAATGGCAATACCATATATCCTGCCAGCATTTGGTGCCATCCAGCAAAACAATTAACAATCATGAAAACAGGGGCACACCTTAATAACCAGTTGATACAATATGTGTTGGGGTAGGTTTCGCCAACATCGTCATTATCATAGCTGGACCCTGGCTCTACCTGTACTGAAAGGAACCCTGCAGTGCACTAAAGATCCCCCATGACCAATCATAGCTGCTACAGGACTCTCAAGCAAGTACTCATAGTTCCTGGGGACCATTTGTTGTCTGTCTCAGTTCTCTCAGTTCCAAACATGCAGCACAACAATATCCTTGGCCCCAGACTCTCAAGGCCACCTCCTCTGAGAAGCACATCCCTCCACACCTGCCCACAAATGCATGACATCTTTTCCCATCACACTTATGTCACCTGGCTTTGGAGTCAAGCTCATTTTGACTTTGCACTTGTTGCTGAAGCATCTACTGTCCCCTGAGACCAAGGGTGCCCAAATAATATGTTCAGGCGATGCAGCTCTCGAGATCTGAAAGTGGAATGTCCCCAGATGATTCTTGTGTTGAAGGTTTGCTCCCCAGCTGGTGGCATTAGCTTCAGAGTTGGTAGAAACTTTGGGAGCTGGGATGGTTGGGAATGGATCACTGCGATGTGCTTTTGAAGGCTGCCTTGTCCCTAGCCATTTTATCTCTACTCCTCCCTCCTTCTCCTCTCCTTCATCCCCTCTTCCCCCTCTCTCTTCTTGGATGTGAAAAGATGAACACTTACACCATGATGTTCTGCCCCAGTGCAGACTCAGAACCAATGACACCAGCCAATGAGGAACAATAACTTCTGCAACTGTAAGCCAAAATACATCTTTCCTCCATTAGTTATTTTCTTGGGTACTTATCAAGGGACAGAAAATCTAACACAGCAGATAATATGCCAGCCAGAGTATTGGGTTGTAAGGGTCCAAGATCACTGAATGAAGACCCCAGACCCAGATAGCATGTAAAGACAAAGAAGATTTAGGCGACAGAAACAACCAGCACGTAGGGAGGGGATGGGGAGAATCAACCATTCCTTGAAATGGTAATCCCAAACAAAGGTGTGCAGGCCTTCTCATAGAAAACTGGGGGAACTTTCTAGAAGTAATCTAAAATTTCATTGGTGGGCGATAGAGGGTCACAGGTGATGGAGTCCTTATTACACATTTGTAACAGTAATAAACACTAACCCAATATACAGTGTTTCACAACCTTAATGGCAACACTTGCGAAATGTAGAACAGTTAACATCAAAAGGAACACTTCCAACAAAAAAGAATCTAACCTGCATGTATTCCTTTTATTAACTACACCCACTTCCCTCCAATATCCAGGATTGTGCCTTTAAGGTCTCCTCAGTCTCTTTAAGATTCTGATTACTGTAAAGTGAAAATGATTTTCAATGAAAGCCGCTCATGGAAATTGTGCCATCTTGCCTCTAGTGTTTGTATTCTCCCCCTGGCTCCTTTTGGGGCTTTCAGCCCATATTCATTGTCACTTTTCTTTCCTAGTCTGTGTCAATCAGTCCAGAATTTCAAGAGAAGTTCCATTCCTCACCAAATGTCCCTTTGTCTTGTGCTGATTTCATTATTCTTAGTTTTGAAGCACGCAGCTGCTCTTCTTCTTCCATAACTAGGCATTTATTCAGGAAAACAAAAATCTAGAAATGTCTTTTGACTTTCAACCTATCCAATTCAACAGTGAGATGCCAATAATGCAAGTACACTAGAGTGTGTCTACTTCTCAAAGTATTTTCTGAATGCCTCTTTCTCCCCAGGGGAAAGTATTTCCCAGCATCACAAAACAATCCTACAGCACATCTCTGCAGTATTCTCTCTCTTTGGTGTTGACACTGCTGGAGCTTAGAATAAAGTGAATGTGGCCATATTTTCTCACCATCATTTGTGGCTTCTGATTTCCTCGTAGAAGTTCTGTTATATCCCATACAACAGAAACTGCCTTCTAGAGAGGACAATCTCAGAATAAGTAAGAGAAATATGTCTACTCACATGTAGCTCACCAGTATAGGATTTCATGCATATAGTATCTAGATAATGGTCCAACTAAACTAAGAATGGAGTCAGGATCTCTAGGATTTCTTTTAGTCCTAACATAGGCAATGATCCTATGCAAGGGAACATCTGCCCCAGCGGCTAGACAAATGAATTAGGTTGAATGTACCAATGAAGATCATTGATTTGAAGTGTGCAGCATTCTTTACCCTAGTCTATATTCTACAGTTGTGTGAATTATATCCAACTCTTAATGTGGCAAAGCACCATTTACTTGGTTACTTGCTCTCTCTAACTTCTCACAATCCAGAACTAAACATTTCTTTAAGCGTGGCTACTTATAACAAAAAAAAAGTGATCATTTGCAGAGGTTCTACAAGAATTAGTTTTAATTTATCAAGATGTAGCTCAACAAAATGATCATCCAATCAGACTGATACTGCAGTTGTTCTTAATTAAGCACACCATCAAAGAACTAGGGCTGGACTTCATCTATGACATCAACATCCACAAAGCCCCTGCAAGGGATAGCCTGAAACCCATTCTGTACTTTACAGACTGGTAGGAAGGAAGGGCTTTCTAACAAGTGAGGAGAAACTTAGCAGATTCAAGGAGTCTGAGAAGAAGAGAATTTTTCCAAGGGCTTACTGTGAGAAGATGTTCAAGTTCACTGTAGATGAAGTCCTGTGGACTTCCCACACTTCATATAGAAAAGCAAATCACAACGACAGTGGATTTAACATATCATCAGGACCAAGGTCCGAGAGCACATTACCTTGGACCCATTTAAATCTCTAGGGGCTACCGAGTCACTGAGGAATCCAAGGCACTGGAACCACAGTGGAGTTTACTTTATGCACTCTATCCGAAGGTGGCCAGAGTCAAATTTCTAAGAAACACAAAACAGCAACTGTGCAAAAAAGGAAAGAAAAGTGATGGTTTCTACATACATCATATGCTATTCCACTTTAAGAGAAGAGATCCAGTCTGGTTTCTAAAGTCCCCCAACAAAGAGAAGCTTATCTCCGTCATCTCTGAGCTGCTTCTTTAAAGTTTCCTGAGGCCTTACTAGCTGCCCAAACACAACTGCTCTCCTCCTCTCCTCTCCCTGCACACCTCACTCTCTCATGCCCCAGTGGACCAGACTCACTCAGCACAGACTTCACTTCAGCCACCTATTCGGCTCCTCTGAAGGCAGACCTACATCTTGAACTGTCTATTTCTCCTTGACCCCTGAAGATAAGCAAGGCAGTGCACACCACAGATGAAAGCTAAAGCCATTCTCACCTGATGACATAATTCATATTGAGCCTCCCCATCCCATTCAGCAGGAAAGGCCAGGAACCTATGCATTATCCTCCATTCTGCTCTTTGTCTCTAAGGTCACAATTAATCTGTCAGCTCTGATCTTCAAATATGCCCAGAATTTTGTTCTGTCTCACCTTTTCTACTGCTGTTGCCTAAACTATAACTACTTTTACCATTTTAAATGTGCGTACAAATATGACACATTCAAGCAATAATTTCAACTCACCAAGTCCTTAAATGTGTGTACAAATATGACACATTCAAGCAATAATTTCAACTCACCAAGTCCTTAAATACATTTCCATTAACTTTCACACGTACCCACATTGATGAGCCACAGAGATTAATCATGTAAAACATGTCTATCTCTGATCAGTTAGCCACTATGCTGATCTCTACTACCAAAGACTGTTTTTCTAGTCTCTAAATTCCACATGAGAAAGACCATGCATGCTCTTGTGCTGAGCTTGGGGATCAACAGTAGCTCTTCAGTCATGCGTGTGCTGAACTATACCAAACACTTACAGAATTAATATCAACCCATTCCAAACTCTTCCAAAAGAA
>NW_022196904.1:9329732-9346374 GCF_008632895.1 Mastomys coucha
AAATACAAAATAATACAAGTAAAACTGAAAAGATTCTATACCACAGCCAAATAAGACTCATTTTTGCAATTCAAAGATTCAGACATAAATAATTCATCAATGTAACAAACCACATTAATAGAACAAAAGAAGAAAAACATACAGCTATCCTGATGATGTAGACAAAGTATTGGGCTAGATTTATTGACTGCAAAATTTTAAGAGAGACAGACTATAGACCAATAGAACAGAATATAGAGCATGTATATAAACTCTGCATGTATGTTAAATGACTTCCCACAAGACCAGTCTATGGGAAAGAACAGCCCTTTTCAGATAATGGTAAGAAAAAGGTGAATATCCAAATGCAAAGGAATGAAGTTGAACACTTTTCTTGTAAGGATCTACTCAAAAATGAGTCATGGTCTTAAATATAAAACACAGCACTAAAAAAGTTCTCTAAAAAGCTGGGTATGGTATACTGTTAAGCATATATCCTAAGAAAATTAAGATTTAAGAGACAAAAACCTTTTTGACATGCTAAGGACCCTCCATTTTTATGAGTTTAAAAATATGAATCTTCCCTGATGTCTTTCAACAGATGAACAGTTTAAAAAATACCAGCAACTAGAAAATGGAAGACAGTTTAAGCTACATAGAAAGGTAACTGTCTCAAAAAATATCTTTTTTCTTATGAATCTATAATTACTTCAAAACTGTTGAAACACAATGATGTGTAAAAGCCTCTGACTAAAGAAACATAAATGTCCTAGGGAAACTGCAAAAACCTGAACATAGATGGGTGCCAAACAATAGTAAGAAGTATCATGTGCTTAGGGGTGGTAATGGTTCTTAGGGTTATACAGAACAATGTTCCTTCCTTTAAAACACAAGTAAAGAAATACTTAGAGGTAAAACATGCTACTTAAAAATTCATTTCCAAATGGTATATGCAAATAAATTAAATATACATATGAGTAAACATATATATAAATGCATCCATATTCTCATGTAATTATGTGAACATATATGATCTTATAAATATGTATATAATACACATAAAAATACATATAAACCCATTACATATACAGATCAAACTCACAAATATAGGTATGTGACGATGCATATAACATATAATATCAGCACATAATATATGTGTTACATGTATTAACTGCTAAATTTACACAAAGGACAATGAGTGTTCACTACTTTTTTCAATCTTGTTATATTTCAGAAACTTGTCTAAACACAAAGTAGAGGGGAAAGATATAAATGCTTCTGGGAGAAGTACTCTACTATGGTCAGCATTCATTAAGGACTTGGCAAGAGCAAATTTAGTAACATATTTCTCAGAAGGCATCTAGTAGATGGTTACAAGTGAGCTCATGGGTAAAATATAACACCAGCTAGAGCCTTAAGAAATCCATCAGTTTACTCAATCTGGCAAAACTACTAACTGAAAAATATTACAGACATGTTTTGAAGCAGCAGAGAGCAGGAACACCAAGAATTTCAGCCTCTAAGAAGTGAGACTAGGATACAACAGAGTGTTCAAATCACAGTCTGTGCTGGACCAGTATGGAGTATGTTGGGCTTCCAGCTGTTACCAACAACTGATAAGTGATCCATGGTCAAGGCTATTTGATCTCTTTACTACATATGCTAAATATGCTTCTAAAAGTTCCAAGTAAATTTTTTAAAAAAGGATATTTTTCCAATATTTTACTATTAAAACTTACTACAGGCTTCATGGGGTATTGTTAAACCTGAGATTCTTGAGGAGAAAAGATCAAGTGTATACCTCACCAACTAAAGCAAGCTACATTTAGGGGTGAACCCCAGACTGGTCAGCACCCCAGACTGATCAGAGAGAGCAGCCCCTGCTGGCCTCTTGAAGTCCCTCTTACAGGAGAGGTAAGGTGTTTTAAAGCAATGAGAGGGTTAGCTGTTACATAGTGTTAGAAGGATATAAGGAAAATGGAAGAGGCAAAGGTAAGAATAAGTGAGCAGGGTTACAAGCAGTTTACATCAGACCTAAGAAACAGGATCTTGCTCAGAATTACAACAAGAAACCTTATTTAGCAAGGATGTAACACAGAGCAAACAGGGACTTGTCCCTTAACTAGGACTTAACGTAGATTAACAGAAACTTCTCCTTAATTATAAATAGAAACCTTATTTTGCAAGGACATGACACAGGACAAACAGAAACTTCTTAATTACAATTAGAAATCTTAATTGCAAGAAAATTATTTTTAACTGTATTAACTGTTAATAGTTCTGAACTCTTAGCCTGCAAGGTATATATCATTCCTGTTTTGGGCTCCCATTAACTTGCCAGGTATATTGCTCCTGTTTGGATCTTATGGTATATCAATGGTAAAAACACTTGCCTAACAAATGTGAGGTCCAGTGTTCAATCCCCAATACTACAATAAAATAAAATAAAATAAAATAAAATCACCACCTCACTGTAAAATAATGTAATATGTACCTGTTGCAGTAAATCTGGAAAATATACAAAATGCTAAAAAAGCACAAAAATCATCCATAATGTCAGTATCAAGTGGTAAGTACATTAAATTCTAATCCCCTATCTAGAGGGTCATTTAACAGAGTTTGGAGTCAAATTGTTTATTCAACTTGGATGTGTACCACACTTAACATTATAGTGTAAGTAATTCCTACATCATTAACAGCTTTTGCTTAGCATAAAAAAAAAATGGTGAATTCTCTTTAGAAACTAACTCAGGTAATTCCAAAGTACTATGATGAAATAAAAAAATTACATGAAAGGTTATGTGATGGGTTAACAGCCTTCATTTTACAATGACACAAAATGAAATTCGAAAGTACCATCAAAGGAGCTCATCTCTAGTAAATACAATTTCATCACACACTAACTCTAGTTATATTATACATCTATACAGCTCACAATGTAATTGTATTTGCTTCAAGTACATAAGTATATATATATATATATATACACACATATATATATAAACATGATATACAGATGCATAAAGATTTCACATTTATATATATGAACATGCATATGTATGTGATACACACATTTATACACAAAAGTCCATATAAACCCACAAATAAAATGTCATACACACATATACAAACTTAAGCATACACATAACAACTTAATACATAACTATTACATATTACATGTAGTAAATTTAGATGATGGGCAAGGTGTCAAACAAGTTGGAAAATCATCAGGCAATAAATATGTGTTTCACAAGGACAATGGCCAAGTGTCTCCTAACATACTGCTACAAATGAAGGGGGGGGGGGAACACTAAAAAGTGTGTGTTGCTCCAGCTGCATATGTAGAAGAGGATACACCAATGGAAGGAGAGGTCCTTGGTCCTATGAAGGCTTGATAGATGCCCCAGTGTAGGGGAATCAAGGGCAGGGAGGTAGGAGTGGGTGGGTGGAGGAACACCCTCATAGAAGCAGGGGAAGGGAGGATGTGATAGGGGGTCCCAGGAGGGAGGGAAACTGGGAAAGGGGATAACATTTGAAATGTAAATAACGAAAATATCCAATAAAAAGAAAAAAAAAGTATGTGGGTAGAGATGGTGTAAATTATAGTCCTGGTACTCAGAAGGCTGAGTCAGGAGGACTACGAGTTCAAGGCCAGCCTAAGCTACACAGAAAGTTGTAGACTAACCTGTGCTATACAACAAGCCCGTTTCAGAGCAAAACAAAACCTGAAAACTTGTATGTTCAAAACAGGGAAAGGAAGACAAACATGTTAACTCAGCATCTCTATTTTACACATCAACGCAGATCTGGTCTCCAGGTTCTCCCAGCATCCCTTAGTCTCTACCTGGCACACCCTGCCACCAACCTTGAGCTTTACAGCCCAGGAGT
Source organism: Mastomys coucha (assembly GCF_008632895.1). Lineage (NCBI taxonomy): Eukaryota > Metazoa > Chordata > Mammalia > Rodentia > Muridae > Mastomys > Mastomys coucha. Next base: position 9,333,600 of record NW_022196904.1, read on the forward strand.
TGGGCTGCCTTTCCCCCAGAAGCTCCTCCCTATAGAATCCAGATATTTTGCATTTTGACCACCTCTCCTCCTCCTCCTCCTCCTCCTCCTCCTCCTCCTCCTCCTCCTCCTCCTCCTCCTCCTCCTCCTCCTCCTCCTCCTCCTTTTCCTCCTCCTCTTCTTCTCCTCTTTCCCTTGTCTCTCTGTGCTTGCCCCTCCTCTCTTTTTCTTTCCCCTCCCTCAGCCCAGTCCCCATGCCAACTCCGCTGGCTTCAATTCTTGGGGCCAAGAGCAGCTTCGCAATAAACCTATCTTTAATATAATTTAATATGGCTTGAATTGGCTCATTTCACCCAGGGCAAAGAAATAACCTAACTGTGACCCGTCAGGGAAAACAGTGCTGAAAGCCAGAGTAGCACATAATTGGTGAGAAAAGTAAGTGGCAAAGTTCAAACTACATTAAGCATATTAACTCCACATATTCACACACCACACTCCATACTGCTTGAGGCAACATGCATTCTAAAAGAGAAAGCTCTACAATAGTCTGGAGATGCTGAGAAAAAAATGTTGAATGCATTGCACACCCACTCTGTGATCTCGTAGTTACAGAGACAGCTTTTTGTCATTCACTCGGCAAGTTTACTGAACACTTAACTATGTGCCAGACTCTCTTCTAAGCAACGATGTTTAAGCATGGGATCTGATTTTGCACTGTAATGAAAGAGAAATCAAAGAACAAAATATACCATTCTTACCATCAATACTCGCTCTACAAACTTAGGGTCAGATCTGTATTTGTTTTCTGGGTTAGGGATACCTGTTGCATTCTCTTACCGGTGCTAATAAAGCCAAGCAAACTCAGAGAATGCACTGCCCAGGGTGGCAGGCTTATGCTCCGACTTCCGCTTTGATGTAGGTTCCTGGGCCAGTAGTCCGTGCCTAAGCTTGTGAGGACTCTAGCGGTTGCGAAGCTGAAGGGGTCGTGGTTTAAAGTGATGAAAGCTCATGATTTTGACAAGTTACCCTGTTGTCTGGTGAGAACACAAGCGAGGGGGTGGTTGGATTCTGGAAATTTCTTAGAGGTAAAGGCAATGGATTTTGAAGACACAATGGGAGAAGGGTGTGGCTAATAGGAAAAACAAAACAAAACTTCGAGGTGAGCCCTGAGGAATGGAGAGAAAGAAGTCATTTACAGAGACTACACAAGATGCTGAATTGAGAACTCACTTAAGTCTAGGATGTCTGACCTCGGAAAGGATTGGGCATCAGGGGCCTGTGGGTAAAGGCCACCCAGTCCACGCCTGTATTTACAAGGGAAAGGCAATACCCAGCAGGGAGAGAAGGAAGACGAATTGGGAGACTTCACAGCCTCTAGGAAGAGAAACCAAACACAGAGGTGCAGGGAGGGGACGCTGTCTCTGTGAGGAAAGGGATGGAGGGAAGGCAGAAAAAGGTGGTGGGCAGAAAGGCAGAGAAGAAAGCTTGGGAGTGGACAATAACAGTAGGTATTTCAGTCCCTAACCCTGAGATGGAGAGAAGGAAGGGAAGAGGAGGAGCAACGTCAGCGTGTGCACTTGGAGGGAAAGCAGCAAGGTCCACACTAGCGGGGAAGTGCGAACCTCACTCTCCGCGTCCTGCAGGGTGAGAACACACGTGACTGTTACGCTCAACAAAAGGGCACTAGCCCAGCCTTGGCTTCGGATCCCAAGATGCCCAGACAGGCTCTGCTCCGCCTCTGCGTAAGAGTGGGGAGGAGCATGGAGACCGACAACAAAGAATGAAGACCCCACCTAAGAACCAGGGAGACGCCCACTCCCCCTCCGTAGGCACAACCCCCACGTGGGACGCCAGAGGTCTGCGCGTGCTCGCCCCAAGCTCCCGGATGAGGTGTTCCTGAACTGACTGACGTCACAAAAAGTCGAATGCGCAAATCCTGGAGAACCAGATCCAAGCGCCGAAGAGCGGAAGCTTCCTTTAACATAGCGGTCTGGAGCTCTGAGGCTTTTAGTCCCGGCAGAGTGCTGAGGCTTAAAGAAACGAAAACCTCCAGCCACCTGCCCCAGACTGCTCGAACCTCGCAGTCTGAGGTCGTCCTTCTGCAATATTACCTACCTTCCTCTGTCGTCTCCCCACCCACCTTCTGCGGGGTATAACCCAGGGCGCCCATCCTGTCCAAAGAAACTGAAACTCAGCACGCAGGAGCAGACGAAATCAGCCCTTCAAGAATGGCTTTTATTAGGGGGTGAGGAAGAACACAGAAAAGACCCTCTGCAAAGCAACCCAGTTTCTCCTCCGAGGCAGTTTTTTCGTCTTTTGAAGGGTCTTCTTCCCCTAATTTTGGAGAGTTCGGTTTGAAGACAGGACAGGTGAATGACCCACCTGTTGTTTAAACACGTCTGGATCCAGCCTTGAACCTGTTGAGCCAGTCTATCAGCAGGGACCCTACTGCCAGAGAAAAAGCCCACAAGGCCTTTGTTTAAGCTGCCAGGCTTTTGACTCCGGTAAGGAAGGTGAAGAAAAAGCCATCCATGTTATAAGTTTACTGTTCGTATTCCCTAGCCATGGCCCCTCTCCCTAGCTGCCTGCCTATCAGGAAGTGACTTCTAGTCCCTCTCATTCAACCTGCAGTACTTGGTACTTTGAAACAATGTCTCCTGGTCAGTCCCTCAAGCTCTGAATTATCAGTGCCCAGAGTCCAGAAAGGCATTGCCTAAGGCAATCTGTTTATGGTTGTTTCCTCTGAGGGTCGCCAAGCTTCACTTTTCCATGGCACATAAAAGGACATTAGTACTGTGTTTCCAGAATTGTTAGAGGAAATGGCTGTCAGGCTTAATGGCTCACACTTGAAAGATCAGCACTCTCAACCCCCCCCCCCCACACACCCCACCCCACCCCAACCCCACCCCGACTTCGGAGACCCAGGAAGGAGGATCTCTTGAGTGAGTTCTCTGCCGGCCTGGCAAATAGAGTTCCACTCCTGCCTCAGATATAGTAAGACCTCACCCACCAGACCTCTTCTTAACTAGAAACTACTGTGACTATCGACGGTTTCTTGGCTAGGTAGTACCTAGAACTGTAACTGTTTCTGAGAATATAGTCATATGAAAGACTTCCTCCTGAGTAAAAAGCAAACTGCAGGGGCTGGCGAGATGGCTCAGCAGGTAAGAGCACTGACTGCGCTTCCAAAGGTCCTGAGTTCGGATCCCAGCAACCACATGGTCGCTCACAACCACCCGTAATGAGATCTGACGCCCTCTTCTAGTGCGTCTGAAAAACAGCTACACTGTTACGCAGGTCGGAGTGGGGCCTGAGCGAATGGGACCGGCAGAGGTCCTGAGTTCAGTTCCCAGCAGCCACACACATGATGGCTCATGGCCATCTATACAGCTACAGTGTGCTCATACACATAAAAATAAATATTTAAAAAAAAAAAAAGCAAACTGCAGAGTTGCTTATCAACTAGTTACCTGTCAACACTTGATATTGTATTATTCACCCAGATACAGTATCCTGGGATTTCTAGAACATGTAATGAATTTGGACACTGCCGTGAATTTATTGGCTATTTGGATTTCCTCACTCAAAATGGCACAAAACCAAAGCGTTTGCCCACATTTTCAATGAGTTTTTTATCTTTGAGATGCTGGATCATTAACATATTTAAATAACATTCCTATGCCCACTCTATTGCTTGCCATTTCACTTATATAATATGGATTTTCTGATGCACATGAATTCTTAAATTTACTATAACCTTTTCTCTGATACTCATTTCACTTTAAAATGTTTGTCTTGCCAGGCAGTGGTGGCACACACCTTTAATCCCAGCACTTGGGAGGCAGAGGCAGGTGGATTTCTGAGTTCGAGGCCAGCCTGGTCTACAGAGTGAGTTCCAGGACAGCCAGGGCTATAGAGAGAAACTCTGTCTCAAAAAAACAGATGATGATGATGATGATGATGATGATGATGATGATGATGATGATGATGATGATGATGATGTTTGTCTGTGCCAATATGACAAAAAAGTTTGATATTCTCAACTAGAAGCTTCAAGCCACCTTTCCAGTTAGTTTATCAAACTATAGCCCCTGGGTAAATGCTACTCCAAATCTTGTGTTTTTGGACAAAGAATATTTTATTATAGTTTTGTCTTTTGGTTTTTTGGTTTTTTGAAACTACGTCTGTGTAGTCCATGCTGACCTGAAACTTGTGGCAATCATCCTCTTACTGCCTCTAAGTGCCGAGATTTACAAGTGAGCACCACTAAGCCTGGCTTACTTTAATAAATGAAACTTGAATCTTCTGTAATTTTCACTGTGAAATACAATTTTAAAAAAATCAGAGTCCATCCACATGTAAAATTTTATTAGACATATCCACACACATTTGCTTACAAATATCTATAGCTACTTCCACATTACAGTCATCCTTGGCTGAGTAGTTGCAGCAGAAATGATATTGTACACAGTTTAAAATACGATTTTTTCCTTGCAGAAAAAAAAAATGCTGACCTGTGGGATAAGGTATAAATTTTCAACTATATAAATTATTTTCCCAAAACAACAAAATAACACTTCACACCACTAGGGCAAAAAAATAAATAAATATTGATAAGGACATGAAGAAGTCAAAGTAGTCATACATCAGTCAAATGTAAAATGCACATCAGTTCCTCAAAAAGCAAACAAAGATCCAGCAATTCCACTCCTAAGTACCTACCCACAAGTACTGAAAATTTATTGGCACATGAGTTTGTATGTTTTCAGGACAGCATTATTCTTAGTAGCCAAAAAAAAAAAAAAAAAAAAAAAAAAAAAAAAAAAAAAGTGGAAGCTGAAATGAAATGTCCATTAAACAATAAGCAAGATATGGTTTTAATCATATGGCAAAATTTTTTCGGCCACAAAAAGGACCTTGAACATACAACATGAACCTTTAAAACATTATGCTAAATGAAATGAGGTTACAAAGGGCCACATGTCTCATTTTTCCATTGATGTGCATTGTAAAAAAAAAAAAAAAGGGCAAATACACAGTGAAAAGAGACTGGTGATTGTGATTGTCAGGGTCAGAGGAATGGGAGGATGCTAATAGGTACAAAGGGCTTTTCTATGGATAATGAAAAATGTCCTGAAATTACAGAATAGAAGAGACTGAACACCTGGTGAGAATATCATGGACCACTGAATAGTCCCTTTGATTTCTAAAACTTGAACACTAGCTTATTTTATCAGAAATGACCATTACTGCTGAATACCTTTGGTTACTAAGCATAGATACAAGCCTATACTTATGTACTTGTTATTTCCTTCTGCTAGGACTTCACTGTTCATATTCTGAAACCATTTATCTTCAGAATCATAGATGTTTCACTGTAAATGGGCTTACCCTTATGCAATTTTGTTCTCCACACCAGCCTCTGCAATGAAGCCATTTCTTTAACTGCTGCTCATGAAAAAGTTCCATCTATGACTTAATTGCTCCTCCCTGTAACTCACATGGTGGAAGGTATCTCCTCCCTAAATCCTAACCTCTTGTCACAAGACATCACACCCTTCGCATGTCACACGTTGGGAAGGGAAATGAATGATCAAGCTTTCTAAAACTCTAATTACATGTATCCAACATAGATACCCCATCCCCCTTCTCAGCGTTACTTTTCTCTCAGGCATCAACCACCATCTGATACATGCTGTGCACTTCTTTTTCTCCCCTGCTAGATTGTAAACACCTTGTTCTCCTTTCTGCTACAGTGCCAACTCTTACTACAAGTACCCTATACAGTTGCTGAACTAAGAAAGACATGAAGTTGGAGAACAGTCTGCAGGCAGGCATACTTGAGCACTGATAACCTGAAAATCAAAAGGATGTGGGTTAACGGTAACTAGTTAAGACATTGACCATAATTATAAATGTTCCCAATCCCCATGTCGGATGTGAAACCCTGCTCTGGCACTGCCACATTCTTGGGCTCTGGACATGCTTTATGATGCTGAAATATGCCTTCTTTGCCAACCAAGTGGACAGGGATGGGATTAAAGTTACAAGAAAGTTACTCTATGTCTTCTGAGATTTCTTTTCACAAATGGCTACTCACAGAACTTATTTTACTATTATTTCTTATTGTTTGGGTCAGAGTCTCACTATATAACCCCTAGCTGCCCCGGAATTCACTTTGTAGACCAGGCTGGCCTCAAACTCAAAGAGATCCACCTGCTTCTGCCTCCTGAGTTCTGGCATTAAAGGTGTACACCACCATGCCCATGAACATTCATAGTATTTAAATCTCTAAACTAGTAATAGAATTCAGGGCTGTTAAAATGGTGAACTCACAGAGGCCAACAGAGCAAAGATGAGTCTTTTTTTTTCCTTAAAAAAATTTTTTATAGCTATGGAGTTTTGGAAAGGGTTGGTTTATTTAACTTGCTTGGTAAGAGAACACACTTCAGTCAGGAGTCTAAAAAGAACTTGAGGAAATGTATCACCTATAGATAATATAACAAATTACCACAAAAAAAATGTGGTAACCACACATCAGTTGTTGCAGTTTAGGACCTGAATCCACTCAATCTCAATAGACTAGTAAGAACAGGAACAGTTCCTTTTGGGGAGACTCTGGGAAAGAATCCATTTTCTTGCTTCTCTGGCTTTCAGAAGCCACTCATATGTGGATTCTCCAGCCTCAAAGCCAGGAACAGTAAGTTAAGTGCTCCTCAAAGTCAGGAAAAATAAAATAAATGTTCATTCTTTGAAATACTCTACCTTCACTTTCTCCATCTGATTCTAGCCCAAGTTTTCTCTACCTATTTCAGGGCTGTGTGATTAAATGGTACTCATCCTGATATCCCAGTACACTCTCCTGTCTACTCCCCAGTCGGGCCTACCACTGAAAATTGACTAGGTTGCACTGGAGTCATCCGGAACTCTCCCAACTCAAATCTCACCTTTCCCTCTTTAGTCAAAAGTGTCCATCTTCTATTCAGTAGTTATTTCCACCACAGCAGTTTTCCCTGCTCATCTGAGAAAACTAATTTTAGAAAAGCGCAAGGGGAAACAATTCACACTCAGCACAAATCCCATGTGGTCTCACTACAATTTCAGAGTTGGCATCTCTTCCTTGAGGGGCTTTCCTCAGGCTATAGCTGGCCTAGTGATGATTGTTCTGTTCCAGAACCTGAAATGTAGTATCAAGAAGCAGGGACACTACTAACACTAATGGTACATGTATGTTTTACTTGAGAGTGACAGACACCAAAGTGTTGCACCCTTGCGTGATATAGACAGTCCACTAGGTGTTTCCTAATGCCTTAGTCATACACATAACATTATAGAGATGATCTGTAAGTTACAAATGATTATGTGTAGGGGTGTGTGTATGTGTATCCCAATCACATACACTTAATATTCTGAGATAATAACTGTTCCAAGGGCTATTTTTGTAGGATGTCTGACAATATCTTTGGCCTCTACTCATTAGGTACCAGTATCTTCCCATCATACAGGTGCTAGGAACTGAACCCAGGTTCTCTGGAAGAATAACATGCACTCTCTACCACTATCTGTCCATCCCCATCATATGATAACCATCTTGCTGTCAAGGGCATGCATACAGAAGACTAAGATGTCTAACTTCCTTATGAATCTACTCAACAGCCTTAATTATCTCAAAATAAACTTATGACTCTTTCCCCACAGGAACCAAAAGATAGAAGACAGGGTCAAGTCAAAATTTCCAGGAAGAATCAGAGGCCTTTGAAGCTCTCAACCAAACTGTCTAGCTTTCAGTCAGCTAATACTGCACTGAAAAAGGACATGCTAAGATTATTCCAGATTTTTCTGTAACCTTATCTTCCCTATCCATAGATTCTTACACCTCTCCCTCCACAATGCCATAATCTCTATATCCAAAATCCCAAAAGAAATGGTTATAGGCTTCGAGAAGCTCTGATTCCAAAGAAGCACCTGTCACTAAATACCTGAAGATGCTTATGGCTTCCTGTAGCCATGATCTAGCCTTTGCATGATAGCTGACAGTATCTTTTGGCGACTGGCAAAGATCCAAGAAACTCCAAATTTGTTTTCCTTTTAGCTTCACTTTTATATACACTACCAAATTATTATATAAAAATGTATAAATTAAAAGGAAAAAGAACACAATTGTAGTCTCCTAAGAAACCACTTAATTCCATCATCCACTGCTAACCTACAAGCAAGTATGAACATGCTTACATGATTATAATAACAATAAATCTACTTTTATGCCTTCTTTTGCAATGATCTAAATATTTTTATGAGGGCAATGAAACCTTTGGATTTTGCTTCAAAGGACCTGAATGCTACACAAGTTAGTATACGAAATGATCAACAATAGTGAAGGCAGGTGATAACAAATACAATTCAATATTTTCTTGTTCAACACCTAAAGCCATGGATCCTATTTCTTAGAAGCAGCCCTTTGCACCATGGAGAGTGTTTTGGTCTTAAAAGGGACAACTTCATTTCAATCACAAGCAACTCCTATATCCAGTTTCACCTCATTAAATGAGTCATCTGTGTTCTGGCAGGACCATAAAACAGAAGTGCATTCAAACAGCAAACCCAGCTACATCCTGTGGTGGTTTGTAGAGCACTGTGTAAGACATCCAACTACTACGCCTTTGGGAAAACAGGACAGTAAAAACTGACAAAAGTGTCGCTTCCAAATAACATTTACAAACTTTGATTCTAATAAGCATTTGCTTGTATACAATAAGGTGATACTATTAAAAATGTCTCCTACTGGTTACCTACTGAATGAATTCACAGGTTCTTCCCAGTTTCAGTATCCTGATGTAAAAATAAATGGGTATCTCTAGGAAAATGCCTTCCGCACTGACAGGTTCGTTATTTCAGTGTATGCACTACATGTTTGGTATAGGCTGAATCATCCCTGAAGCCTTTACTATATTGATTACCATTCAATCCTCTCTTCAGGAATTCCCTAATAACAGTATTAATGCAATTACAGAATATCTCATATTTAATTATTTTTATAAAGAATTCCTTTCTGTTACCAAGGGAAGTCACATCTGAAGACAATCCTTTGTTCACTCAAGAAGAGTATGGCCCACGTCCATTATTTTTCTGTGGGCTGCTCTTCAAGGTGTGTTCTCTGATGTCGGGCAAGACACCAGCTCCTTCTAAATATTTTCCCACAGTGAGGACACTGGCTGGGACCCTCTCTGTTATGAAGTCTCTGATGTACTACCAGGTGAGTGTTCTGCCTGAAGGACTTTCCACACTTCAGACACTGGTACGGAGTCTCCTTAGTGTGAATCCTCTGATGCTTGGTCAGACAGGAGCTATCCCTAAAAGCTTTACCACATTGGTTACACTCATAAGGCCTTTCACCAGTATGAATTCTCTGGTGCCGGATAAGTCCAGCAATGTTCCTGAAGAGTTTACGACACTGGTTACAACCATAAGGCTTCTCCCCAGTGTGAATCCTCTGATGCCTGATGAGATATGCACTCTCTATGAAAGTTTTCCCACACTCTTTACATTCATAGGGTTTCTCCCCAGAATGGATTTTCTGATGCACAATGAGGTGAGAGTTGCGACTGAAGGATTTCCCACACTCTGCACATTCAAAAGGCTTCTCTCCAGTGTGTGTCCTCTCATGCTGAGTGAGGTATGAGCCATCTCGGAAAGCCTTTCCACATCTGCTACACTCATAGGGCTTCTCACCTGTGTGGATTCTGAGATGCACAGTAAGGTGAGAGATGTCAGTGAAGGGCTTCCCACATTCATTACATCTATAAGGTTTTTCCCCTGTGTGAGTTCTTTGATGCAAAATCAGGGATGAATTTCTGTTGAAAGTTTTTCCACAATCTAGACACGCATAAGGCTTCTCACCTGTGTGAATCCTCTGGTGTTGCGTCAGTGCTGATCCATCACTGAAAGCTTTCCCACACTTACTGCATTTATAGGGTTTCTCTCCTGTATGAATCCTTCGATGTACAATCAAGTTGTAGTTCTTGGAGAATGATTTTCCACAATCATTACAGGTATAAGGTTTCTCACCAGTGTGAGTTCGATGGTGTAAAACAAGAGAAGAGTTCCGTTTGAAGCACTTGCCACATTCAGCACATTTATAGGGCTTCTCAGTAGAATGACTTCTTTTTTCATTAAGAGATGAGCTCAGGGCTAAGATGTCCCCAAAATCCTTACCTTTGTAAAATTTCTTGCTTCTTTTCTTAATTTTTTTATCACAAAGGGCAGTGGTAAAGTGGTTTAAAGATTTAACACTTTCTGCGTATTTATAGGGTTTGTCTCTCATTTGGTTTCTTACAAGTTGAGTGACTTCCATAGAAGGCTGGGTGGCTTTTTCACAAGCATCACCATCACCAGTTCCCTTAACTGTATAACTTTGGGGACAACTATGTAAGGTTTGGTCACAATCAAAAGTTTTAATATCTGAGTTATGAACATGGAAGCCATTTGTCGTAGGAACTCTCTGAGATGGTAGAAGGGCTGGGTTTGTACTCAAATGTTCCCCCAAATTAAGATGGTCACAATTTGCTTCCTGATCCCCTGTTTTCTCATCAATGAAAGGAGATTGCCTCAAATTTCTTTCATGGTTCTCACAGTCCCAATTATCACCTAAAATGGGGAAGCAGGAACCCTCTCTTGTAAATCCTTCCATTTCTACCTCAAAGGAAACACTTTCTTCTTCAGGAGCATTCTGAGCTATTATTTTCAGTCTCATGTCCCATACTGAAAAGGAAAAAAAAAAAAAAAAGACATTAAGTAAACACGGGTATATGTGGAAGAAAATGAAAAATGATAATGAGGTGAGTATATTTTACTTGTTTTCTTCTTCAAATTGATATCTGTAAAATAGAGAGTTCAAGTGAGGGTCAAGGGCTGAAGCCAACAACAGATTCAAAAGAAGTGACATTACATTGTAATAGTCTCAGAGAACAGGTCAAAGGAATGCTGTGTAAAGTACATTAAAGACAAGGAGCCAGACATCTCTGCTCATTCTGAAATACCATCTTGGCCACTGCCTCATTACCAATGCCCCTCATCAGAAGTCAACACACATTCTCCCAAGCTCAACTTCACAGAGTTATCTACAAAAACACAGAATGAGGAGTTCTTGCCCCAGATCTATGATCAGAGTTCTGCTTTCATGGATGAAAAGACAGCATAGGCTAGCAAACCTGAAAGATCTGGGTCTGCACTCTAAATTCATTAGAGACTATCCTGCAAAGTTGTGAAAATTCGATCATGTCTAAGGCAAAGTCCAGGAATACCGAATGAAAAGTATTTGGAAAGTGGCTCCAGAGGTCTTTACCATTGTTAATCTTTTTCTTACTACCTTTCCTACTCTTTATACGTCATAATATTAAGACAGCTGGGGTCCAATGAGATGGCTCAGTGAGTAAAGGCACTTGCCAAACTGATAACCTGAGTTCAATTCCCCAGGTCACACACAGCAAAAGGAAAGAACTAACCTGCTAAATTGTTCTCTGACCTCCACATGTGCCATGGTACACATGCCTAGGCCCTCTATAAATCAATCAATGTGAGAAAAAATTAAAAGACAACTGTCTCTCTTTAAAATCAGACACTTAACTCAGAACATGTATTTTAAGATGATAAAGTTTTTCACATAAAACCAAAGATACTTTCATAGATAGAACAGACCTTGAACAGGAGAGCTTAAAAAGGAAAAGCCATATAGACAGACTAACAAATTCAACACCAACACTAAAATTTTTAATAACACAAAATACAATAAAAAATAATACACAAGTAGAAGGTGGAGATAAATACTAAATAGTGATAAAGATTATTACCCAATATCAACAAAGAACTCATACAGAAATGCAAAAAAAGACAAAAATACATTTTATCCTAATAAGAAAATAGAAATCCTAAAAACAACCATCTTCTCATTCTGTCATTTATTTAATCACATCTTCTTGTTTTGTGTTTTGTTTTCCTTTGGCTTGGTTTGGGTTTTGTTCTGTTTTAGTTTTTGAGACAGGGCCTCACTATGTTGCCCGGATTCATCTTAAACTTCCTGGGATCAAGTGATCTTTCTGCCCCATCTTCTTCATCATATGACTCATAAACTGTAACTCTAAAAACAAAATGGGTGGAGTGGCCTCTGTTTATACTCCCAGCACTTGGAAAGCTAAATCTGGATGACTGGGAAAGAGTCAGGGAATCACCCTGTGCCACATAGTAAGTTTGAGGCAACCTAGGCTACACGAGACCCTGTCACAAACAACCAAATACATAGGCAAACAAACAAAAAACTAAACACCAGATGTGTAATATGAGTAAAATGAAAAAGGCAATCCAGAATTGTAAACCAGTGCTGTATATGCAGCACTTGGGTGGCAGAAGCAGGAGAATCACCACAAGTATGAAGCTAGTCTACTCTATATAGCAAGTCCTGGATCAGCCAAGGTTACAGAGTAAAGCCCTGTCTATAAATAAACTAATTAAATGAATAAATACAAGTTTGATAACATACTTAAAGTTCAGCTGGCACACAACATGATAGTTAAAACCTGTATTTATTCAATCCACATGGCTGGATAATTTGGTAGCAGCTGTTAAGACATAAAACTGAAGGGCTGCATTGGAGGTTAAAATTGAACAAGGATCCACCTTTTTGACAGGTGTTTGAGAACACCACTGGTACACAATTCTGACAGTATTTCATGATAATGGATGGCGACAGCTCTACCACAGATGCTTCTCAACTAGGGATTTCTGCAGACTACATTGGAGGAAG